>NW_026737941.1:0-29041 GCF_949786415.1 Peromyscus eremicus
ATTGCGCTCCCATTGTCATACACAGTGCAAATAGCACTTGCGTCTGTACCCAGCAAGTACAGTGTATTGGACTGAAGAGAAGCTACTGTTCTTGTCAGTTTCCTAAGCAGAGTTGAACTAGATATGTCCCGTGTGTGTAGGAAGCACAGTTCTTTTGTTCTGAGCAAGCTCACTGTTCTGGCCCTATAGGAAACACAGGAGAGTAGAAGAGTGCTGTTTTCTCATAAGCAGAGTGTATTTCTTGTAAGGCGAGCGAGCATTTGTTTCCCAGTCGTAAACGGAGTTGAATCCCATGCAGTTTCTGGTCCTACGAGCAAGAGTTGTTTTCTGCTAAGAAGAGTCACTATTGCGCTCCCATTGCCATACACAGTGCAAATAGCACTCGCGTCTGTTCCCAGCAAGTACAGTGTATTGGACTGAAGAGAAGCTACTGTTCTTGTCAGTTTCCTAAGCAGAGTTGAACTAGATATGCCCCGTGTGTGTAGGAAGCACAGTTCTTTTGTTCTGAGCAAGCTCACTGTTCTGGCCCTATCGGAAACACAGGAGAGTAGAAGAGTGCTGTTTTCTCAAAAGCAGAGTGTGTTTCTTGCAAGGCGAGCTAGCGTTTGTTTCCCGGTCCTAAACGGAGTTGAATCCCATGCAGTTTCTGGTCCTACGAGCAAGAGTTGTTTTCTGCTAAGAAGAATCACTACTGCGCTCCCATTGCCATACACAGTGCAAATAGCACTCGCGTCTGTTCCCAGCAAGTACAGTGTATTGGACTGAAGAGAAGCTACTGTTCTTGTCAGTTTCCTAAGCAGAGTTGAACTAGATATGCCCCGTGTGTAGGAAGCACAGTTCTTTTGTTCTGAGCAAGCTCACTGTTCTGGCCCTATAGGAAACACAGGAGAGTAGAAGAGTGCTGTTTTCTCATAAGCAGAGTGTATTTCTTGTAAGGCGAGCTAGCATTTGTTTCCCAGTCGTAAACGGAGTTGAATCCCATCAGTTTCTGGTCCTACGAGCAAGAGTTGTTTTCTGCTAAGAAGAGTCACTATTGCGCTCCCATTGCCATACACAGTGCAAATAGCACTCGCGTCTGTTCCCAGCAAGTACAGTGTATTGGACTGAAGAGAAGCTACTGTTCTTGTCAGTTTCCTAAGCAGAGTTGAACTAGATATGCCCCGTGTGTGTAGGAAGCACAGTTCTGAGCAAGCTCACTGTTCTGGCCTTACAGGAAACACAGGAGAGTAGAAGAGTGGTGTTTTCTCAAAAGCAGAGTGTGTTTTTTGCAAGGCGAGCTGGCGTTTGTTTTCCCAGTCCTAAACGGAGTTGAATCCCATGCAGTTTCTGGTCCTACGAGCAAGAGTTGTTTTCTGCTAAGAAGAGTCACTATTGCGCTCCCATTGCCACACACAGTGCAAATAGCACTCGCGTCTGTTCCCAGCAAGTACAGTGTATTGGACTGAAGAGAAGCTACTGTTCTTGTCAGTTTCCTATGCAGAGTTGAACTAGATATGCCCCGTGTGTGTAGGAAGCACAGTTCTTTTGTTCTGAGCAAGCTCACTGTTCTGGCCCTATAGGAAACACAGGAGAGTAGAAGAGTGCTGTTTTCTCAAAAGCAGAGTGTGTTTCTTGCAAGGCGAGCTAGCGTTTGTTTCCCACTCCTAAACGGAGTTGAATCCCATGCAGTTTCTGGTCCTAGGAGCAAGAGTTGTTTTCTGCTAAGAAGAGTCACTATTGCGCTCCCATTGCCATACACAGTGCAAATAGTACTCGCGTCTGTTCCCAGCAAGTACAGTGTATTGGACTGAAGAGAAGCTACTGTTCTTGTCAGTTTCCTAAGCAGAGTTGAACTCGATATGCCCCGTGTGTGTAGGAAGCACAGTTCTTTTGTTCTGAGCAAGCTCACTGTTCTGGCCCTATAGGAAACACAGGAGAGTAGAAGAGTGCAGTTTTCTCATAAGCAGAGTGTGTTTCTTGTAAGGCGAGCTAGCATTTGTTTCCCAGTCGTAAACGGAGTTGAATCCCATCAGTTTCTGGTCCTACGAGCAAGAGTTGTTTTCTGCTAAGAAGAGTCACGAATCTGCTCCCATTGCCATACACAGTGTAAATATCACTCGCGTCTGTTCCCAGTAAGTACAGTGTATTGGACTGAAGAGAAGCTACTGTTCTTGTCAGTTTCCTAAGCAGAGTTGAACTAGATATGCCCCGTGTGTGTAGGAAGCACAGTTCTTTTGTTCTGAGCAAGTTCACTGTTCTGGCCCTATAGGAAACACAGGAGAGTAGAAGAGTGCTGTTTTCTCAAAAGCAGAGTGTGTTTCTTGCAAGGCGAGCTAGCGTTTGTTTCCCAGTCCTAAACGGAGTTGAATCCCATGCAGTTTCTGGTCCTACGAGCAAGAGTTGTTTTCTGCTAAGAAGGGTCACTATTGCGCTCCCATTGCCATACACAGTGCAAAGAGCACTCGCGTCTGTTCCCAGCAAGTACAGTGTATTGGACTGAAGAGAAGCTACTGTTCTTGTCAGTTTCCTAAGCAGAGTTGAACTAGATATGCCCCGTGTGTGTAGGAAGCACAGTTCTTTTGTTCTGAGCAAGTTCACTGTTCTGGCAATATAGGAAACACAGGAGAGTAGAAGAGTGCTGTTTTCTCAAAAGCAGAGTGTGTTTCTTGCAAGGCGAGCTAGCGTTTGTTTCCCAGTCCTAAACGGAGTTGAATCCCATGCAGTTTCTGGTCCTACGAGCAAGAGTTGTTTTCTGCTAAGAAGAGTCACTATTGCGCTCCCATTGCCACACACAGTGCAAATAGCACTCGCGTCTGTTCCCAGCAAGTACAGTGTATTGGACTGAAGAGAAGCTACTGTTCTTGTCAGTTTCCTAAGCAGAGTTGAACTAGATATGCCCCGTGTGTGTAGGAAGCACAGTTCTTTTGTTCTGAGCAAGCTCACTGTTCTGGCCCTATAGGAAACACAGGAGAGTAGAAGAGTGCTGTTTTCTCAAAAGCAGAGTGTGTTTCTTGCAAGGCGAGCTAGCGTTTGTTTCCCAGTCCTAAACGGAGTTGAATCCCATGCAGTTTCTGGTCCTACGAGCAAGAGTTGTTTTCTGCTAAGAAGAGTCACTATTGCGCTCCCATTGCCATACACAGTGCAAATAGCACTGGCGTCTGTTCCCAGCAAGTACAGTGTATTGGACTGAAGAGAAGCTACTGTTCTTGTCAGTTTCCTAAGCAGAGTTGAACTAGATATGCCCCGTGTGTGTAGGAAGCACAGTTATTTTGTTCTGAGCAAGCTCACTGTTCTGGCCCTATAGGAAACACAGGAGAGTAGAAGAGTGCTGTTTTCTCAAAAGCAGAGTGTGTTTCTTGCAAGGCGAGCCAGCGTTTGTTTCCCAGTCCTAAACGGAGTTGAATCCCATGCAGTTTCTGGTCCTACGAGCAAGAGTTGTTTTCTGCTAAGAAGAGTCACTACTGCGCTCCCATTGCCATACACAGTGCAAATAGCACTGGCGTCTGTTCCCAGCAAGTACAGTGTATTGGACTGAAGAGAAGCTACTGTTCTTGTCAGTTTCCTAAGCAGAGTTGAACTAGATATGCCCCGTGTGTGTAGCAAGCACAGTTCTTTTGTTCTGAGCAAGCTCACTATTCTGGCCCTATAGGAAACACAGGAGAGTAGAAGAGTGCTGTTTTCTCAAAAGCAGAGTGTGTTTCTTGCAAGGCGAGCTAGCGTTTGTTTCCCAGTCCTAAACGGAGTTGAATCCCATGCAGTTTCTGGTCCTACGAGCAAGAGTTGTTTTCTGCTAAGAAGAGTCACTATTGCGCTCCCATTGCCATACACAGTGCAAATAGCACTCGCGTCTGTTCCCAGCAAGTACAGTGTATTGGACTGAAGAGAAGCTACTGTTCTTGTCAGTTTCCTAAGCAGAGTTGAACTAGATATGCCGCGTGTGTGTAGGAAGCACAGTTCTGAGCAAGCTCACTGTTCTGGCCTTACAGGAAACACAGGAGAGTAGAAGAGTGGTGTTTTCTCAAAAGCAGAGTGTGTTTTTTGCAAGGCGAGCTAGCGTTTGTTTCCCAGTCCTAAACGGAGTTGAATCCCATGCAGTTTCTGGTCCTACGAGCAAGAGTTGTTTTCTGCTAAGAAGAGTCACTATTGCGCTCCCATTGCCACACACAGTGCAAATAGCACTCGCGTCTGTTCCCAGCAAGTACAGTGTATTGGACTGAAGAGAAGCTACTGTTCTTGTCAGTTTCCTATGCAGAGTTGAACTAGATATGCCCCGTGTGTGTAGGAAGCACAGTTCTTTTGTTCTGAGCAAGCTCACTGTTCTGGCCCTATAGGAAACACAGGAGAGTAGAAGAGTGCTGTTTTCTCAAAAGCAGAGTGTGTTTCTTGCAAGGCGAGCTAGCGTTTGTTTCCCACTCCTAAACGGAGTTGAATCCCATGCAGTTTCTGGTCCTAGGAGCAAGAGTTGTTTTCTGCTAAGAAGAGTCACTATTGCGCTCCCATTGCCATACACAGTGCAAATAGCACTCGCGTCTGTTCCCAGCAAGTACAGTGTATTGGACTGAAGAGAAGCTACTGTTCTTGTCAGTTTCCTAAGCAGAGTTGAACTCGATATGCCCCGTGTGTGTAGGAAGCACAGTTCTTTTGTTCTGAGCAAGCTCACTGTTCTGGCCCTATAGGAAACACAGGAGAGTAGAAGAGTGCAGTTTTCTCATAAGCAGAGTGTGTTTCTTGTAAGGCGAGCTAGCATTTGTTTCCCAGTCGTAAACGGAGTTGAATCCCATCAGTTTCTGGTCCTACGAGCAAGAGTTGTTTTCTGCTAAGAAGAGTCACGAATGTGCTCCCATTGCCATACACAGTGTAAATATCACTCGCGTCTGTTCCCAGTAAGTACAGTGTATTGGACTGAAGAGAAGCTACTGTTCTTGTCAGTTTCCTAAGCAGAGTTGAACTAGATATGCCCCGTGTGTGTAGGAAGCACAGTTCTTTTGTTCTGAGCAAGTTCACTGTTCTGGCCCTATAGGAAACACAGGAGAGTAGAAGAGTGCTGTTTTCTCAAAAGCAGAGTGTGTTTCTTGCAAGGCGAGCTAGCGTTTGTTTCCCAGTCCTAAACGGAGTTGAATCCCATGCAGTTTCTGGTCCTACGAGCAAGAGTTGTTTTCTGCTAAGAAGGGTCACTATTGCGCTCCCATTGCCATACACAGTGCAAAGAGCACTCGCGTCTGTTCCCAGCAAGTACAGTGTATTGGACTGAAGAGAAGCTACTGTTCTTGTCAGTTTCCTAAGCAGAGTTGAACTAGATATGCCCCGTGTGTGTAGGAAGCACAGTTCTTTTGTTCTGAGCAAGTTCACTGTTCTGGCAATATAGGAAACACAGGAGAGTAGAAGAGTGCTGTTTTCTCAAAAGCAGAGTGTGTTTCTTGCAAGGCGAGCTAGCGTTTGTTTCCCAGTCCTAAACGGAGTTGAATCCCATGCAGTTTCTGGTCCTACGAGCAAGAGTTGTTTTCTGCTAAGAAGAGTCACTATTGCGCTCCCATTGCCACACACAGTGCAAATAGCACTCGCGTCTGTTCCCAGCAAGTACAGTGTATTGGACTGAAGAGAAGCTACTGTTCTTGTCAGTTTCCTAAGCAGAGTTGAACTAGATATGCCCCGTGTGTGTAGGAAGCACAGTTCTTTTGTTCTGAGCAAGCTCACTGTTCTGGCCCTATAGGAAACACAGGAGAGTAGAAGAGTGCTGTTTTCTCAAAAGCAGAGTGTGTTTCTTGCAAGGCGAGCTAGCGTTTGTTTCCCAGTCCTAAACGGAGTTGAATCCCATGCAGTTTCTGGTCCTACGAGCAAGAGTTGTTTTCTGCTAAGAAGAGTCACTATTGCGCTCCCATTGCCATACACAGTGCAAATAGCACTGGCGTCTGTTCCCAGCAAGTACAGTGTATTGGACTGAAGAGAAGCTACTGTTCTTGTCAGTTTCCTAAGCAGAGTTGAACTAGATATGCCCCGTGTGTGTAGGAAGCACAGTTATTTTGTTCTGAGCAAGCTCACTGTTCTGGCCCTATAGGAAACACAGGAGAGTAGAAGTGTGCTGTTTTCTCAAAAGCAGAGTGTGTTTCTTGCAAGGCGAGCTAGCGTTTGTTTCCCAGTCCTAAACGGAGTTGAATCCCATGCAGTTTCTGGTCCTACGAGCAAGAGTTGTTTTCTGCTAAGAAGAGTCACTACTGCGCTCCCATTGCCATACACAGTGCAAATAGCACTGGCGTCTGTTCCCAGCAAGTACAGTGTATTGGACTGAAGAGAAGCTACTGTTCTTGTCAGTTTCCTAAGCAGAGTTGAACTAGATATACCCCGTGTGTGTAGCAAGCACAGTTCTTTTGTTCTGAGCAAGCTCACTATTCTGGCCCTATAGGAAACACAGGAGAGTAGAAGAGTGCTGTTTTCTCAAAAGCAGAGTGTGTTTCTTGCAAGGCGAGCTAGCGTTTGTTTCCCAGTCCTAAACGGAGTTGAATCCCATGCAGTTTCTGGTCCTACGAGCAAGAGTTGTTTTCTGCTAAGAAGAGTCACTATTGCGCTCCCATTGCCATACACAGTGCAAATAGCACTCGCGTCTGTTCCCAGCAAGTACAGTGTATTGGACTGAAGAGAAGCTACTGTTCTTGTCAGTTTCCTAAGCAGAGTTGAACTAGATATGCCGCGTGTGTGTAGGAAGCACAGTTCTGAGCAAGCTCACTGTTCTGGCCTTACAGGAAACACAGGAGAGTAGAAGAGTGCTGTTTTCTCATAAGCAGAGTGTGTTTCTTGTAAGGCGAGCTAGCGTTTGTTTCCCAGTCGTAAACGGAGTTGAATCCCATCAGTTTCTGGTCCTACGAGCAAGAGTTGTTTTCTGCTAAGAAGAGTCACTACTGAGCTCCCATTGCCATACACAGTGTAAATAGCACTCGCTTCTGTTCCCAGCAAGTACAGTGTATTGGACTGAAGAGAAGCTACTGTTCTTGTCAGTTTCCTAAGCAGAGTTGAACTAGATATGCCCCGTGTGTGTAGGAGCACAGTTCTTTTGTTCTGAGCAAGCTCACAGTTCTGGCCCTATAGGAAACACAGGAGAGTAGAAGAGTGCTGTTTTCTCATAAGCAGAGTGTGTTTCTTGTAAGGCGAGCTAGCGTTTGTTTCCCAGTCGTAAACGGAGTTGAATCCCATCAGTTTCTGGTCCTACGAGCAAGAGTTGTTTTCTGCTAAGAAGAGTCACTACTGAGCTCCCATTGCCATACACAGTGTAAATAGCACTCGCTTCTGTTCCCAGCAAGTACAGTGTATTGGACTGAAGAGAAGCTACTGTTCTTGTCAGTTTCCTAAGCAGAGTTGAACTAGATATGCCCCGTGTGTGTAGGAAGCACAGTTCTTTTGTTCTGAGCAAGCTCACTGTTCTGGCCCTATAGGAAACACAGGAGAGTAGAAGAGTGCTGTTTTCTCATAAGCAGAGTGTGTTTCTTGTAAGGCGAGCTAGCATTTGTTTCCCAGTCGTAAACGGAGTTGAATCCCATCAGTTTCTGGTCCTACGAGCAAGAGTTGTTTTCTGCTAAGAAGAGTCACTATTGCGCTCCCATTGCCATACACAGTGCAAATAGCACTCGCGTCTGTTCCCAGCAAGTACAGTGTATTGGACTGAAGAGAAGCTACTGTTCTTGTCAGTTTCCTAACCAGAGTTGAACTAGATATGCCCCGTGTGTGTAGGAAGCACAGTTCTTTTGTTCTGAGCAAGCTCACTGTTCTGGCCCTATAGGAAACACAGGAGAGTAGAAGAGTGCTGTTTTCTCAAAAGCAGAGTGTGTTTCTTGCAAGGCGAGCTAGCATTTGTTTCCCAGTCCTAAACGGAGTTGAATCCCATGCAGTTTCTGGTCCTACGAGCAAGAGTTGTTTTCTGCTAAGAAGAGTCACTATTGCGCTCCCATTGCCATACACAGTGCAAATAGCACTCGCGTCTGTTCCCAGCAAGTACAGTGTATTGGACTGAAGAGAAGCTACTGTTCTTGTCAGTTTCCTAAGCAGAGTTGAACTAGATATGCCCCGTGTGTGTAGGAAGCACAGTTCTTTTGTTCTGAGCAAGCTCACTGTTCTGGCCCTATAGGAAACACAGGAGAGTAGAAGAGTGCTGTTTTCTCATAAGCAGAGTGTGTTTCTTGTAAGGCGAGCTAGCGTTTGTTTCCCAGTCGTAAACGGAGTTGAATCCCATCAGTTTCTGGTCCTACGAGCAAGAGTTGTTTTCTGCTAAGAAGAGTCACTACTGAGCTCCCATTGCCATACACAGTGTAAATAGCACTCGCTTCTGTTCCCAGCAAGTACAGTGTATTGGACTGAAGAGAAGCTACTGTTCTTGTCAGTTTCCTAAGCAGAGTTGAACTAGATATGCCCCGTGTGTGTAGGAGCACAGTTCTTTTGTTCTGAGCAAGCTCACTGTTCTGGCCCTATAGGAAACACAGGAGAGTAGAAGAGTGCTGTTTTCTCATAAGCAGAGTGTGTTTCTTGTAAGGCGAGCTAGCGTTTGTTTCCCAGTCGTAAACGGAGTTGAATCCCATCAGTTTCTGGTCCTACGAGCAAGAGTTGTTTTCTGCTAAGAAGAGTCACTACTGAGCTCCCATTGCCATACACAGTGTAAATAGCACTCGCTTCTGTTCCCAGCAAGTACAGTGTATTGGACTGAAGAGAAGCTACTGTTCTTGTCAGTTTCCTAAGCAGAGTTGAACTAGATATGCCCCGTGTGTGTAGGAAGCACAGTTCTTTTGTTCTGAGCAAGCTCACTGTTCTGGCCCTATAGGAAACACAGGAGAGTAGAAGAGTGCTGTTTTCTCATAAGCAGAGTGTGTTTCTTGTAAGGCGAGCTAGCATTTGTTTCCCAGTCGTAAACGGAGTTGAATCCCATCAGTTTCTGGTCCTACGAGCAAGAGTTGTTTTCTGCTAAGAAGAGTCACTATTGCGCTCCCATTGCCATACACAGTGCAAATAGCACTCGCGTCTGTTCCCAGCAAGTACAGTGTATTGGACTGAAGAGAAGCTACTGTTCTTGTCAGTTTCCTAACCAGAGTTGAACTAGATATGCCCCGTGTGTGTAGGAAGCACAGTTCTTTTGTTCTGAGCAAGCTCACTGTTCTGGCCCTATAGGAAACACAGGAGAGTAGAAGAGTGCTGTTTTCTCAAAAGCAGAGTGTGTTTCTTGTAAGGCGAGCTAGCATTTGTTTCCCAGTCGTAAACGGAGTTGAATCCCATCAGTTTCTGGTCCTACGAGCAAGAGTTGTTTTCTGCTAAGAAGAGTCACTACTGAGCTCCCATTGCCATACACAGTGTAAATAGCACTCGCGTCTGTTCCCAGCAAGTACAGTGTATTGGACTGAAGAGAAGCTACTGTTCTTGTCAGTTTCCTAAGCAGAGTTGAACTAGATATGCCCCGTGTGTGTAGGAAGCACAGTTCTTTTGTTCTGAGCAAGCTCACTGTTCTGGCCCTATAGGAAACACAGGAGAGTAGAAGAGTGCTGTTTTCTCATAAGCAGAGTGTGTTTCTTGCAAGGCGAGCTAGCATTTGTTTCCCAGTCCTAAACGGAGTTGAATCCCATGCAGTTTCTGGTCCTACGAGCAAGAGTTGTTTTCTGCTAAGAAGAGTCACTCTTGCGCTCCCATTGCCATACACAGTGCAAATAGCACTCGCGTCTGTTCCCAGCAAGTACAGTGTATTGGACTGAAGAGAAGCTACTGTTCTTGTCAGTTTCCTATGCAGAGTTGAACTAGATATGCCCCGTGTGTGTAGGAAGCACAGTTCTTTTGTTCTGAGCAAGCTCACTATTCTGGCCCTATAGGAAACACAGGAGAGTAGAAGAGTGCTGTTTTCTCAAAAGCAGAGTGTGTTTCTTGCAAGGCGAGCTAGCATTTGTTTCCCAGTCCTAAACGGAGTTGAATCCCATGCAGTTTCTGGTCCTAGGAGCAAGAGTTGTTTTCTGCTAAGAAGAGTCACTATTGCGCTCCCATTGCCATACACAGTGCAAATAGCACTCGCGTCTGTTCCCAGCAAGTACAGTGTATTGGACTGAAGAGAAGCTACTGTTCTTGTCAGTTTCCTAAGCAGAGTTGAACTAGATATGCCCCGTGTGTGTAGGAAGCACAGTTCTTTTTTTCTGAGCAAGTTCACTGTTCTGGCCCTATAGGAAACACAGGAGAGTAGAAGAGTGCTGTTTTCTCAAAAGCAGAGTATGTTTCTGGCAAGGCGAGCTAGCGTTTGTTTCCCAGTCCTAAACGGAGTTGAATCCCATGCAGTTTCTGGTCCTACGAGCAAGAGTTGTTTTCTGCTAAGAAGAGTCACTATTGCGCTCCCATTGCCATACACAGTGCAAAGAGCACTCGAGTCTGTTCCCAGCAAGTACAGTGTATTGGACTGAAGAGAAGCTACTGTTCTTGTCAGTTTCCTAAGCAGAGTTGAACTAGATATGCCCCGTGTGTGTAGGAAGCACAGTTCTTTTGTTCTGAGCAAGCTCACTGTTCTGGCCCTATAGGAAACACAGGAGAGTAGAAGAGTGCTGTTTTCTCAAAAGCAGAGTGTGTTTCTTGCAAGGCGAGCTAGCATTTGTTTCCCAGTCCTAAACGGAGTTGAATCCCATGCAGTTTCTGGTCCTACGAGCAAGAGTTGTTTTCTGCTAAGAAGAGTCACTATTGCGCTCCCATTGCCATACACAGTGCAAATAGCACTCGCGTCTGTTCCCAGCAAGTACAGTGTATTGGACTGAAGAGAAGCTACTGTTCTTGTCAGTTTCCTATGCAGAGTTGAACTAGATATGCCCCGTGTGTGTAGGAAGCACAGTTCTTTTGTTCTGAGCAAGCTCACTGTTCTGGCCCTATAGGAAACACAGGAGAGTAGAAGAGTGCTGTTTTCTCAAAAGCAGAGTGTGTTTCTTGCAAGGCGAGCTAGCGTTTGTTTCCCAGTCCTAAATGGAGTTGAATCCCATGCAGTTTCTGGTCCTACGAGCAAGAGTTGTTTTCTGCTAAGAAGAGTCACTATTGCGCTCCCATTGCCATACACAGTGCAAATAGCACTCGCGTCTGTTCCCAGCAAGTACAGTGTATTGGACTGAAGAGAAGCTACTGTTCTTGTCAGTTTCCTAAGCAGAGTTGAACTAGATATGCCCCGTGTGTGTAGGAAGCACAGTTCTTTTGTTCTGAGCAAGCTCACTGTTCTGGCCCTATAGGAAACACAGGAGAGTAGAAGAGTGCAGTTTTCTCATAAGCAGAGTGTGTTTCTTGTAAGTGAGCTAGCATTTGTTTCCCAGTCGTAAACGGAGTTGAATCCCATCAGTTTCTGGTCCTACGAGCAAGAGTTGTTTTCTGCTAAGAAGAGTCACGAATGAGCTCCCATTGCCATACACAGTGTAAATAGCACTCGCGTCTGTTCCCAGCAAGTACAGTGTATTGGACTGAAGAGAAGCTACTGTTCTTGTCAGTTTCCTAAGCAGAGTTGAACTAGATATGCCCCGTGTGTGTAGGAAGCACAGTTCTTTTGTTCTGAGCAAGCTCACTGTTCTGGCCCTATAGGAAACACAGGAGAGTAGAAGAGTGCTGTTTTCTCAAAAGCAGAGTGTGTTTCTTGCAAGGCGAGCTAGCGTTTGTTTCCCAGTCCTAAACGGAGTTGAATCCCATGCAGTTTCTGGTCCTACGAGCAAGAGTTGTTTTCTGCTAAGAAGAGTCACTATTGCGCTCCCATTGCCATACACAGTGCAAATAGCACTCGCGTCTGTTCCCAGCAAGTACAGTGTATTGGACTGAAGAGAAGCTACTGTTCTTGTCAGTTTCCTAAGCAGAGTTGAACTAGATATGCCCCGTGTGTGTAGGAAGCACAGTTCTTTTGTTCTGAGCAAGCTCACTGTTCTGGTCCTATAGGAAACACAGGAGAGTAGAAGAGTGCTGTTTTCTCAAAAGCAGAGTGTGTTTCTTGCAAGGCGAGCTAGCATTTGTTTCCCAGTCCTAAACGGAGTTGAATCCCATGCAGTTTCTGGTCCTACGAGCAAGAGTTGTTTTCTGCTAAGAAGAGTCACTATTGCGCTCCCATTGCCATACACAGTGCAAATAGCACTCGCGTCTGTTCCCAGCAAGTACAGTGTATTGGACTGAAGAGAAGCTACTGTTCTTGTCAGTTTCCTAAGCAGAGTTGAACTAGATATGCCCCATGTGTGTAGGAAGCACAGTTCTTTTGTTCTGAGCAAGCTCACTGTTCTGGCCCTATAGGAAACACAGGAGAGTAGAAGAGTGCTGTTTTCTCAAAAGCAGAGTGTGTTTCATGCAAGGCGAGCTAGCGTTTGTTTCCCAGTCCTAAACGGAGTTGAATCCCATGCAGTTTCTGGTCCTACGAGCAAGAGTTGTTTTCTGCTAAGAAGAGTCACTATTGCGCTCCCATTGCCATACACAGTGCAAATAGCACTCGCGTCTGTTCCCAGCAAGTACAGTGTATTGGACTGAAGAGAAGCTACTGTTCTTGTCAGTTTCCTAAGCAGAGTTGAACTAGATATGCCCCGTGTGTGTAGGAAGCACAGTTATTTTGTTCTGAGCAAGCTCACTGTTCTGGCCCTATAGGAAACACAGGAGAGTAGAAGAGTGCTGTTTTCTCAAAAGCAGAGTGTGTTTCTTGCAAGGCGAGCTAGCGTTTGTTTCCCAGTCCTAAACGGAGTTGAATCCCATGCAGTTTCTGGTCCTACGAGCAAGAGTTGTTTTCTGCTAAGAAGAGTCACTATTGCGCTCCCATTGCCATACACAGTGCAAATAGCACTCGCGTCTCTTCCCAGCAAGTACAGTGTATTGGACTGAAGAGAAGCTACTGTTCTTGTCCGTTTCCTAAGCAGAGTTGAACTAGATATGCCCCGTGTGTTTAGGAAGCACAGTTCTTTGTTCTGAGCAAGCTCACTGTTCTGGCCCTATAGGAAACACAGGAGAGTAGAAGAGTGCTGTTATCTCAAAAGCAGAGTGTGTTTCTTGCAAGGCGAGCTAGCGTTTGTTTCCCAGTCCTAAACGGAGTTGAATCCCATGCAGTTTCTGGTCCTACGAGCAAGAGTTGTTTTCTGCTAAGAAGAGTCACTATTGCGCTCCCATTGCCATACACAGTGCAAATAGCACTCGCGTCTGTTCCCAGCAAGTACAGTGTATTGGACTGAAGAGAAGCTACTGTTCTTGTCAGTTTCCTAAGCAGAGTTGAACTAGATATGCCCCGTGTGTGTAGGAAGCACAGTTCTTTTGTTCTGAGCAAGCTCACTGTTCTGGTCCTATAGGAAACACAGGAGAGTAGAAGAGTGCTGTTTTCTCAAAAGCAGAGTGTGTTTCTTGCAAGGCGAGCTAGCATTTGTTTCCCAGTCCTAAACGGAGTTGAATCCCATGCAGTTTCTGGTCCTACGAGCAAGAGTTGTTTTCTGCTAAGAAGAGTCACTATTGCGCTCCCATTGCCATACACAGTGCAAATAGCACTCGCGTCTGTTCCCAGCAAGTACAGTGTATTGGACTGAAGAGAAGCTACTGTTCTTGTCAGTTTCCTAAGCAGAGTTGAACTAGATATGCCCCGTGTGTGTAGGAAGCACAGTTCTTTTGTTCTGAGCAAGCTCACTGTTCTGGCCCTATAGGAAACACAGGAGAGTAGAAGAGTGCTGTTTTCTCAAAATCAGAGTGTGTTTCATGCAAGGCGAGCTAGCGTTTGTTTCCCAGTCCTAAACGGAGTTGAATCCCATGCAGTTTCTGGTCCTACGAGCAAGAGTTGTTTTCTGCTAAGAAGAGTCACTATTGCGCTCCCATTGCCATACACAGTGAAAATAGCACTCGCGTCTGTTCCCAGCAAGTACAGTGTATTGGACTGAAGAGAAGCTACTGTTCTTGTCAGTTTCCTAAGCAGAGTTGAACTAGATATGCCCCGTGTGTGTAGGAAGCACAGTTCTTTTGTTCTGAGCAAGCTCACTGTTCTGGCCCTATAGGAAACACAGGAGAGTAGAAGAGTGCTGTTTTCTCAAAAGCAGAGTGTGTTTCTTGCAAGGCGAGCTAGCGTTTGTTTCCCAGTCCTAAACGGAGTTGAATCCCATGCAGTTTCTGGTCCTACGAGCAAGAGTTGTTTTCTGCTAAGAAGAGTCACTATTGCGCTCCCATTGCCATACACAGTGCAAATAGCACTCGCGTCTCTTCCCAGCAAGTACAGTGTATTGGACTGAAGAGAAGCTACTGTTCTTCTCCGTTTCCTAAGCAGAGTTGAACTAGATATGCCCCGTGTGTTTAGGAAGCACAGTTCTTTGTTCTGAGCAAGCTCACTGTTCTGGCCCTATAGGAAACACAGGAGAGTAGAAGAGTGCTGTTTTCTCAAAAGCAGAGTGTGTTTCTTGCAAGGCGAGCTAGCGTTTGTTTCCCAGTCCTAAACGGAGTTGAATCCCATGCAGTTTCTGCTCCTACGAGCAAGAGTTGTTTTCTGCTAAGAAGAGTCACTATTGCGCTCCCATTGCCATACACAGTGCAAATAGCACTCGCGTCTGTTCCCAGCAAGTACAGTGTATTGGACTGAAGAGAAGCTACTGTTCTTGTCAGTTTCCTAAGCAGAGTTGAACTAGATATGCCCCGTGTGTGTAGGAAGCACAGTTCTTTTGTTCTGAGCAAGCTCACTGTTCTGGTCCTATAGGAAACACAGGAGAGTAGAAGAGTGCTGTTTTCTCAAAAGCAGAGTGTCTTTCTTGCAAGGCGAGCTAGCATTTGTTTCCCAGTCCTAAACGGAGTTGAATCCCATGCAGTTTCTGGTCCTACGAGCAAGAGTTGTTTTCTGCTAAGAAGAGTCACTATTGCGCTCCCATTGCCATACACAGTGCAAATAGCACTCGCGTCTGTTCCCAGCAAGTACAGTGTATTGGACTGAAGAGAAGCTACTGTTCTTGTCAGTTTCCTAAGCAGAGTTGAACTAGATATGCCCCGTGTGTGTAGGAAGCACAGTTCTTTTGTTCTGAGCAAGCTCACTGTTCTGGCCCTATAGGAAACACAGGAGAGTAGAAGAGTGCTGTTTTCTCAAAAGCAGAGTGTGTTTCTTGCAAGGCGAGCTAGCGTTTGTTTCCCAGTCCTAAACGGAGTTGAATCCCATGCAGTTTCTGGTCCTATGAGCAAGAGTTGTTTTCTGCTAAGAAGAGTCACTATTGCGCTCCCATTGCCATACACAGTGCAAGTAGCACTCGCGTCTCTTCCAAGCAAGTACAGTGTATTGGACTGAAGAGAAGCTACTGTTCTTGTCAGTTTCCTAAGCAGAGTTGAACTAGATATGCCCCGTTTGTGTAGGAAGCACAGTTCTTTTGTTCTGAGCAAGCTCACTGTTCTGGCCCTATAGGAAACACAGGAGAGTAGAAGAGTGCTGTTTTCTCAAAAGCAGAGTGTGTTTCTTGCAAGGCGAGCTAGCGTTTGTTTCCCAGTCCTAAACGGAGTTGAATCCCATGCAGTTTCTGGTCCTACGAGCAAGAGTTGTTTTCTGCTAAGAAGAGGCACTATTGCGCTCCCATTGCAATACACAGTGCAAATAGCACTCGCGTCTGTTCCCAGCAAGTACAGTGTATTGGACTTAAGAGAAGCTACTGTTCTTGTCAGTTTCCTAAGCAGAGTTGAACTAGATATGCCCCGTGTGTGTAGGAAGCACAGTTCTTTTGTTCTGAGCAAGCTCACTGTTCTGGCCCTATAGGAAACACAGGAGAGTAGAAGAGTGCTGTTTTCTCAAAAGCAGAGTGTGTTTCTTGCAAGGCGAGCTAGCGTTTGTTTCCCAGTCCTAAACGGAGTTGAATCCCATGCAGTTTCTGGTCCTACGAGCAAGAGTTGTTTTCTGCTAAGAAGAGTCACTATTGCGCTCCCATTGCCATACACAATGCAAATAGCACTCGCGTCTGTTCCCAGCAAGTACAGTGTATTGGACTGAAGAGAAGCTACTGTTCTTGTCAGTTTCCTAAGCAGAGTTGAACTAGATATGCCCCGTGTGTGTAGGAAGCACAGTTCTTTTGTTCTGAGCAAGCTCACTGTTCTGGTCCTATAGGAAACACAGGAGAGTAGAAGAGTGCTGTTTTCTCAAAAGCAGAGTGTGTTTCTTGCAAGGCGAGCTAGCGTTTGTTTCCAAGTCCTAAACGGAGTTGAATCCCATGCAGTTTCTGGTCCTACGAGCAAGAGTTGTTTTCTGCTAAGAAGAGTCACTATTGCGCTCCCATTGCCATACACAGTGCAAATAGCACTCGCGTCTGTTCCCAGCAAGTACAGTGTATTGGACTTAAGAGAAGCTACTGTTCTTGTCCGTTTCCTAAGCAGAGTTGAACTAGATATGCCCCGTGTGTGTAGGAAGCACAGTTCTTTGTTCTGAGCAAGCTCACTGTTCTGGCCCTGTAGGAAACACAGGAGAGTAGAAGAGTGCTGTTTTCTCAAAAGCAGAGTGTGTTTCTTGCAAGGCGAGCTAGCGTTTGTTTCCCAGTCCTAAACGGAGTTGAATCCCATGCAGTTTCTGGTCCTACGAGCAAGAGTTGTTTTCTGCTAAGAAGAGTCACTACTGCGCTCCCATTGCCATACACAGTGCAAATAGCACTCGCGTCTGTTCCCAGCAAGTACAGTGTATTGGACTGAAGAGAAGCTACTGTTCTTGTCAGTTTCCTAAGCAGAGTTGAACTAGATATGCCCCGTTTGTGTAGGAAGCACAGTTCTTTTGTTCTGTGCAAGCTCACTGTTCTGGCCCTATAGGAAACACAGGAGAGTAGAAGAGTGCTGTTTTCTCAAAAGCAGAGTGTGTTTCTTGCAAGGCGAGCTAGCGTTTGTTTCCCAGTCCTAAACAGAGTTGAATCCCATGCAGTTTCTGCTCCTACGAGCAAGAGTTGTTTTCTGCTAAGAAGAGTCACTATTGTGCTCCCATTGCCATACACAGTGCAAATAGCACTCGCGTCTGTTCCCAGCAAGTACAGTGTATTGGACTGAAGAGAAGCTACTGTTCTTGTCAGTTTCCTAAGCAGAGTTGAACTAGATATGCCCCGTGTGTGTAGGAAGCACAGTTCTTTTGTTCTGAGCAAGCTCACTGTTCTGGCCCTATAGGAAACACAGGAGAGTAGAAGAGTGCTGTTTTCTCAAAAGCAGAGTGTGTTTCTTGCAAGGCGAGCTAGCGTTTGTTTCCCAGTCCTAAACGGAGTTGAATCCCATGCAGTTTCTGGTCCTACGAGCAAGAGTTGTTTTCTGCTAAGAAGAGTCACTATTGCGCTCCCATTGCCATACACAGTGCAAATAGCACTCGCGTCTGTTCCCAGCAAGTACAGTGTATTGGACTGAAGAGAAGCTACTGTTCTTGTCAGTTTCCTAAGCAGAGTTGAACTAGATATGCCCCGTGTGTGTAGGAAGCACAGTTCTTTTGTTCTGAGCAAGCTCACTGTTCTGGCCCTATAGGAAACACAGGAGAGTAGAAGAGTGCTGTTTTCTCAAAAGCAGAGTGTGTTTCTTGCAAGGCGAGCTAGCGTTTGTTTCCCAGTCCTAAACGGAGTTGAATCCCATGCAGTTTCTGGTCCTACGAGCAAGAGTTGTTTTCTGCTAAGAAGAGTCACTATTGCGCTCCCATTGCCATACACAGTGCAAATAGCACTCGCGTCTCTTCCCAGCAAGTACAGTGTATTGGACTGAAGAGAAGCTACTGTTCTTGTCAGTTTCCTAAGCAGAGTTGAACTAGATATGCCCCGTGTGTGTAGGAAGCACAGTTCTTTTGTTCTGAGCAAGCTCACTGTTCTGGCCCTATAGGAAACACAGGAGAGTAGAAGAGTGCTGTTTTCTCAAAAGCAGAGTGTGTTTCTTGCAAGGCGAGCTAGCGTTTGTTTCCCAGTCCTAAACGGAGTTGAATCCCATGCAGTTTCTGGTCCTACGAGCAAGAGTTGTTTTCTGCTAAGAAGAGTCACTATTGCGCTCCCATTGCCATACACAGTGCAAATAGCACTCGCGTCTGTTCCCAGCAAGTACAGTGTATTGGACTGAAGAGAAGCTACTGTTCTTGTCAGTTTCCTAAGCAGAGTTGAACTAGATATGCCCCGTGTGTGTAGGAAGCACAGTTCTTTTGTTCTGAGCAAGCTCACTGTTCTGGCCCTATAGGAAACACTGGAGAGTAGAAGAGTGCTGTTTTCTCAAAAGCAGAGTGTGTTTCTTGCAAGGCGAGCTAGGGTTTGTTTCCCAGTCCTAAACGGAGTTGAATCCCATGCAGTTTCTGGTCCTACGAGCAAGAGTTGTTTTCTGCTAAGAAGAGTCACTATTGCGCTCCCATTGCCATACACAGTGCAAATAGCACTCGCGTCTGTTCCCACCAAGTACAGTGTATTGGACTTAAGAGAAGCTACTGTTCTTGTCAGTTTCCTAAGCAGAGTTGAACTAGATATGCCCCGTGTGTGTAGGAAGCACAGTTCTTTTGTTCTGAGCAAGCTCACTGTTCTGGCCCTATAGGAAACACAGGAGTGTAGAAGAGTGCTGTTTTCTCAAAAGCAGAGTGTGTTTCTTGCAAGGCGAGCTAGCGTTTGTTTCCCAGTCCTAAACGGAGTTGAATCCCATGCAGTTTCTGGTCCTACGAGCAAGAGTTGTTTTCTGCTAAGAAGAGTCACTATTGCGCTCCCATTGCCATACACAGTGCAAATAGCACTCGCGTCTGTTCCCAGCAAGTACAGTGTATTGGACTGAAGAGAAGCTACTGTTCTTGTCAGTTTCCTAAGCAGAGTTGAACTAGATATGCCCCGTTTGTGTAGGAAGCACAGTTCTTTTGTTCTGAGCAAGCTCACTGTTCTGGCCCTATAGGAAACACAGGAGAGTAGAAGAGTGCTGTTTTCTCAAAAGCAGAGTGTGTTTCTTGCAAGGCGAGCTAGCGTTTGTTTCCCAGTCCTAAACAGAGTTGAATCCCATGCAGTTTCTGCTCCTACGAGCAAGAGTTGTTTTCTGCTAAGAAGAGTCACTATTGCGCTCCCATTGCCATACACAGTGCAAATAGCACTCGCGTCTGTTCCCAGCAAGTACAGTGTATTGGACTGAAGAGAAGCTACTGTTCTTGTCAGTTTCCTAAGCAGAGTTGAACTAGATATGCCCCGTGTGTGTAGGAAGCACAGTTCTTTTGTTCTGAGCAAGCTCACTGTTCTGGCCCTATAGGAAACACAGGAGAGTAGAAGAGTGCTGTTTTCTCAAAAGCAGAGTGTGTTTCTTGCAAGGCGAGCTAGCGTTTGTTTCCCAGTCCTAAACGGAGTTGAATCCCATGCAGATTCTGGTCCTACGAGCAAGAGTTGTTTTCTGCTAAGAAGAGTCACTATTGCGCTCCCATTGCCATACACAGTGCAAATAGCACTGGCGTCTGTTCCCAGCAAGTACAGTGTATTGGACTGAAGAGAAGCTACTGTTCTTGTCAGTTTCCTAAGCAGAGTTGAACTAGATATGCCCCGTGTGTGTAGGAAGCACAGTTCTTTTGTTCTGAGCAAGCTCACTGTTCTGGCCCTATAGGAAACACAGGAGAGTAGAAGAGTGCTGTTTTCTCAAAAGCAGAGTGTGTTTCTTGCAAGGCGAGCTAGCGTTTGTTTCCCAGTCCTAAACGGAGTTGAATCCCATGCAATTTCTGGTCCTACGAGCAAGAGTTGTTTTCTGCTAAGAAGAGTCACTATTGCGCTCCCATTGCCATACACAGTGCAAATAGCACTCGCGTCTGTTCCCAGCAAGTACAGTGTATTGGACTGAAGAGAAGCTACTGTTCTTGTCAGTTTCCTAAGCAGAGTTGAACTAGATATGCCCCGTGTGTGTAGGAAGCACAGTTCTTTTGTTCTGAGCAAGCTCACTGTTCTGGCCCTATAGGAAACACTGGAGAGTAGAAGAGTGCTGTTTTCTCAAAAGCAGAGTGTGTTTCTTGCAAGGCGAGCTAGCGTTTGTTTCCCAGTCCTAAACGGAGTTGAATCCCATGCAGTTTCTGGTCCTACGAGCAAGAGTTGTTTTCTGCTAAGAAGAGTCACTATTGCGCTCCCATTGCCATACACAGTGCAAATAGCACTCGCGTCTGTTCCCAGCAAGTACAGTGTATTGGACTGAAGAGAAGCTACTGTTCTTGTCAGTTTCCTAAGCAGAGTTGAACTAGATATGCCCCGTGTGTGTAGGAAGCACAGTTCTTTTGTTCTGAGCAAGCTCACTGTTCTGGTCCTATAGGAAACACAGGAGAGTAGAAGAGTGCTGTTTTTTCAAAAGAAGAGTGTGTTTCTTGCAAGGCGAGCTAGCGTTTGTTTCCAAGTCCTAAACGGAGTTGAATCCCATGCAGTTTCTGGTCCTACGAGCAAGAGTTGTTTTCTGCTAAGAAGAGTCACTATTGCGCTCCCATTGCCATACACATTGCAAATAGCACTCGCGTCTGTTCCCACCAAGTACAGTGTATTGGACTTAAGAGAAGCTACTGTTCTTGTCAGTTTCCTAAGCAGAGTTGAACTAGATATGCCCCGTGTGTGTAGGAAGCACAGTTCTTTTGTTCTGAGCAAGCTCAATGTTCTGGCCCTATAGGAAACACAGGAGAGTAGAAGAGTGCTGTTTTCTCAAAAGCAGAGTGTGTTTCTTGCAAGGCGAGCTAGCGTTTGTTTCCCAGTCCTAAACGGAGTTGAATCCCATGCAGTTTCTGGTCCTACGAGCAAGAGTTGTTTTCTGCTAAGAAGAGTCACTATTGTGCTGCCATTGCCATACACAGTGCAAATAGCACTCGCGTCTGTTCCCAGCAAGTACAGTGTATTGGACTGAAGAGAAGCTACTGTTCTTGTCAGTTTCCTAAGCAGAGTTGAACTAGATATGCCCCGTGTGTGTAGGAAGCACAGTTCTTTTGTTCTGAGCAAGCTCAATGTTCTGTCCCTATAGGAAACACAGGAGAGTAGAAGAGTGCTGTTTTCTCAAAAGCAGAGTGTGTTTCTTGTAAGGCGAGCTAGCGTTTGTTTCCCAGTCCTAAACGGAGTTGAATCCCATGCAGTTTCTGGTCCTACGAGCAAGAGTTGTTTTCTGCTAAGAAGAGTCACTATTGCGCTGCCATTGCCATGTGCAGTGCAAATAGCACTCGCGTTAGTTCCCAGCAAGTACAGTGTATTGGACTGAAGAGAAGCTACTGTTCTTGTCAGTTTCCTAAGCAGAGTTGAACTAGATATGCCCCGTGTGTGTAGGAAGCACAGTTCTTTTGTTCTGAGCAAGCTCACTGTTCTGGCCCTATAGGAAACACAGGAGAGTAGAAGAGTGCTGTTTTCTCAAAAGCAGAGTGTGTTTCTTGCAAGGCGAGCTAGCGTTTGTTTCCCAGTCCTAAACGGAGTTGAATCCCATGCAGTTTCTGGTCCTACGAGCAAGAGTTGTTTTCTGCTAAGAAGAGTCACTATTGCGCTCCCATTGCCATACACAGTGCAAATAGCACTCGCGTCTGTTCCCAGCAAGTACAGTGTATTGGACTGAAGAGAAGTTACTGTTCTTGTGAGTTTCTTAAGCAGAGTTGAACTAGATATGCCCCGTGTGTGTAGGAAGCACAGTTCTTTTGTTCTGAGCAAGCTCACTGTTCTGGTCCTATAGGAAACACAGGAGAGTAGAAGAGTGCTGTTTTCTCAAAAGCAGAGTGTGTTTCTTGCAAGGCGAGCTAGCGTTTGTTTCCCAGTCCTAAACGGAGTTGAATCCCATGCAGTTTCTGGTCCTACGAGCAAGAGTTGTTTTCTGCTAAGAAGAGTCACTATTGCGCTCCCATTGCCATACACTGTGCAAATAGCACTCGCGTCTGTTCCCAGCAAGTACAGTGTATTGGACTTAAGAGAAGCTACTGTTCTTGTCAGTTTCCTAAGCAGAGTTGAACTAGATATGCCCCGTGTGTGTAGGAGGCACAGTTCTTTTGTTCTGAGCAAGCTCAATGTTCTGGCCCTATAGGAAACACAGGAGAGTAGAAGAGTGCTGTTTTCTCTAAAGCAGAGTGTGTTTCTTGCAAGGCGAGCTAGCGTTTGTTTCCCAGTCCTAAACGGAGTTGAATCCCATGCAGTTTCTGGTCCTACGAGCAAGAGTTGTTTTCTGCTAAGAAGAGTCACTATTGCGCTCCATTGCCATACACAGTGCAAATAGCACTCGCGTCTCTTCCCAGCAAGTACAGTGTATTGGACTGAAGAGAAGCTACTGTTCTTGTCGGTTTCCTAAGCAGAGTTGAACTAGATATGCCCCGTGTGTGTAGGAAGCACAGTTCTTTTGTTCTGAGCAAGCTCACTGTTCTGGCCCTATAGGAAACACAGGAGAGTAGAAGAGTGCTGTTTTCTCAAAAGCAGAGTGTGTTTCTTGCAAGGCGAGCTAGCGTTTGTTTCCCAGTCCTAAACGGAGTTGAATCCCATGCAGTTTCTGGTCCTACGAGCAAGAGTTGTTTTCTGCTAAGAAGAGTCACTATTGCGCTCCCATTGCCATACACAGTGCAAATAGCACTCGCGTCTGTTCCCAGCAAGTACAGTGTATTGGACTGAAGAGAAGCTACTGTTCTTGTCAGTTTCCTAAGCAGAGTTGAACTAGATATGCCCCGTGTGTGTAGGAAGCACAGTTCTTTTGTTCTGAGCAAGCTCACTGTTCTGGCCCTATAGGAAACACAGGAGAGTAGAAGAGTGCTGTTTTCTCAAAAGCAGAGTGTGTTTCTTGCAAGGCGAGCTAGCGTTTGTTTCCCAGTCCTAAACGGAGTTGAATCCCATTCAGTTTCTGGTCCTAGGAGCAAGAGTTGTTTTCTGCTAAGAAGAGTCACTATTGCGCTCCCATTGCCATACACAGTGCAAATAGCACTCGCGTCTGTTCCCAGCAAGTACAGTGTATTGGACTGAAGAGAAGCTACTGTTCTTGTCAGTTTCCTAAGCAGAGTTGAACTAGATATGCCCCGTGTGTGTAGGAAGCACAGTTCTTTTGTTCTGAGCAAGCTCACTGTTCTGGCCCTATAGGAAACACAGGAGAGTAGAAGAGTGCTGTTTTCTCATAAGCAGAGTGTATTTCTTGTAAGGCGAGCGAGCATTTGTTTCCCAGTCGTAAACGGAGTTGAATCCCATCAGTTTCTGGTCCTACGAGCAAGAGTTGTTTTCTGCTAAGAAGAGTCACTATTGCGCTCCCATTGCCATACACAGTGCAAATAGCACTCGCGTCTGTTCCCAGCAAGTACAGTGTATTGGACTGAAGAGAAGCTACTGTTCTTGTCAGTTTCCTAAGCAGAGTTGAACTAGATATGCCCCGTGTGTGTAGGAAGCACAGTTCTTTTGTTCTGAGCAAGCTCACTGTTCTGGCCCTATAGGAAACACAGGAGAGTAGAAGAGTGCTGTTTTCTCAAAAGCAGAGTGTGTTTCTTGCAAGGCGAGCTAGCGTTTGTTTCCCAGTCCTAAACGGAGTTGAATCCCATGCAGTTTCTGGTCCTATGAGCAAGAGTTGTTTTCTGCTAAGAAGAGTCACTACTGCGCTCCCATTTCCATACACAGTGCAAGTAGCACTCGCGTCTGTTCCCAGCAAGTACAGTGTATTGGACTGAAGAGAAGCTACTGTTCTTGTCAGTTTCCTAAGCAGAGTTGAACTAGATATGCCCCGTGTGTGTAGGAAGCACAGTTCTTTTGTTCTGAGCAAGCTCACTGTTCTGGCCCTATAGGAAACACAGGAGAGTAGAAGAGTGCTGTTTTCTCATAAGCAGAGTGTGTTTCTTTTAAGGCGAGCTAGCATTTGTTTCCCAGTCGTAAACGGAGTTGAATCCCATCAGTTTCTGGTCCTACTAGCAAGAGTTGTTTTCTGCTAAGAAGAGTCACTATTGCGCTCCCATTGCCATACACAGTGCAAATAGCACTGGCGTCTGTTCCCAGCAAGTACAGTGTATTGGACTGAAGAGAAGCTACTGTTCTTGTCAGTTTCCTAAGCAGAGTTGAACTAGATATGCCGCGTGTGTGTAGGAAGCACAGTTCATTTGTTCTGAGCAAGCTCACTGTTCTGGCCTTACAGGAAACACAGGAGAGTAGAAGAGTGCTGTTTTCTCAAAAGCAGAGTGTGTTTCTTGCAAGGCGAGCTAGCGTTTGTTTCCCAGTCCTAAACGGAGTTGAATCCCATGCAGTTTCTGGTCCTAGGATCAAGAGTTGTTTTCTGCTAAGAAGAGTCACTATTGCGCTCCCATTGCCATACACAGTGCAAATAGCACTCGCGTCTGTTCCCAGCAAGTACAGTGTATTGGACTGAAGAGAAGCTACTGTTCTTGTCAGTTTCCTAAGCAGAGTTGAACTAGATATGCCCCGTGTGTGTAGGAAGCACAGTTCTTTTGTTCTGAGCAAGCTCACTGTTCTGGCCCTATAGGAAACACAGGAGAGTAGAAGAGTGCTGTTTTCTCAAAAGCAGAGTCTGTTTCTTGCAAGGGGAGCTAGTGTTTGTTTCCCAGTCCTAAACGGAGTTGAATCCCATGCAGTTTCTGGTCCTATGAGCAAGAGTTGTTTTCTGCTAAGAAGAATCACTACTGTGCTCCCATTGCCATTCACAGTGCAAATAGCACTCGCGTCTGTTCCCAGCAAGTACAGTGTATTGGACTGAAGAGAAGCTACTGTTCTTGTCAGTTTCCTAAGCAGAGTTGAACTAGATATGCCCCGTGTGTGTAGGAAGCACAGTTCTTTTGTTCTGAGCAAGCTCACTGTTCTGGCCCTATAGGAAACACAGGAGAGTAGAAGAGTGCTGTTTTCTCATAAGCAGAGTGTATTTCTTGTAAGGCGAGCTAGCATTTGTTTCCCAGTCCTAAACGGAGTTGAATCCCATCAGTTTCTGGTCCTACGAACAAGAGTTGTTTTCTGCTAAGAAGAGTCACTATTGCGCTCCCATTGCCATACACAGTGCAAATAGCACTCGCGTCTGTTCCCAGCAAGTACAGTGTATTGGACTGAAGAGAAGCTACTGTTCTTGTCAGTTTCCTAAGCAGAGTTGAACTAGATATGCCCCGTGTGTGTAGGAAGCACAGTTCTTTTGTTCTGAGCAAGCTCACTGTTCTGGCCCTATAGGAAACACAGGAGAGTAGAAGAGTGCTGTTTTCTCAAAAGCAGAGTGTGTTTCTTGCAAGGCGAGCTAGCGTTTGTTTCCCAGTCCTAAACGGAGTTGAATCCCATTCAGTTTCTGGTCCTAGGAGCAAGAGTTGTTTTCTGCTAAGAAGAGTCACTATTGCGCTCCCATTGCCATACACAGTGCAAATAGCACTCGCGTCTGTTCCCAGCAAGTACAGTGTATTGGACTGAAGAGAAGCTACTGTTCTTGTCAGTTTCCTAAGCAGAGTTGAACTAGATATGCCCCGTGTGTGTAGGAAGCACAGTTCTTTTGTTCTGAGCAAGCTCACTGTTCTGGCCCTATAGGAAACACAGGAGAGTAGAAGAGTGCTGTTTTCTCATAAGCAGAGTGTATTTCTTGTAAGGCGAGCGAGCATTTGTTTCCCAGTCGTAAACGGAGTTGAATCCCATCAGTTTCTGGTCCTACGACCAAGAGTTGTTTTCTGCTAAGAAGAGTCACTATTGCGCTCCCATTGCCATACACAGTGCAAATAGCACTCGCGTCTGTTCCCAGCAAGTACAGTGTATTGGACTGAAGAGAAGCTACTGTTCTTGTCAGTTTCCTAAGCAGAGTTGAACTAGATATGCCCCGTGTGTGTAGGAAGCACAGTTCTTTTGTTCTGAGCAAGCTCACTGTTCTGGCCCTATAGGAAACACAGGAGAGTAGAAGAGTGCTGTTTTCTCAAAAGCAGAGTGTGTTTCTTGCAAGGCGAGCTAGCGTTTGTTTCCCAGTCCTAAACGGAGTTGAATCCCATGCAGTTTCTGGTCCTATGAGCAAGAGTTGTTTTCTGCTAAGAAGAGTCACTACT
The DNA here is from genome assembly GCF_949786415.1 of Peromyscus eremicus. NCBI lineage: Eukaryota > Metazoa > Chordata > Mammalia > Rodentia > Cricetidae > Peromyscus > Peromyscus eremicus. Next base: position 25,832 of record NW_026737941.1, read on the forward strand.
GCGCTCCCATTTCCATACACAGTGCAAGTAGCACTCGCGTCTGTTCCCAGCAAGTACAGTGTATTGGACTGAAGAGAAGCTACTGTTCTTGTCAGTTTCCTAAGCAGAGTTGAACTAGATATGCCCCGTGTGTGTAGGAAGCACAGTTCTTTTGTTCTGAGCAAGCTCACTGTTCTGGCCCTATAGGAAACACAGGAGAGTAGAAGAGTGCTGTTTTCTCATAAGCAGAGTGTGTTTCTTTTAAGGCGAGCTAGCATTTGTTTCCCAGTCGTAAACGGAGTTGAATCCCATCAGTTTCTGGTCCTACTAGCAAGAGTTGTTTTCTGCTAAGAAGAGTCACTATTGCGCTCCCATTGCCATACACAGTGCAAATAGCACTGGCGTCTGTTCCCAGCAAGTACAGTGTATTGGACTGAAGAGAAGCTACTGTTCTTGTCAGTTTCCTAAGCAGAGTTGAACTAGATATGCCGCGTGTGTGTAGGAAGCACAGTTCATTTGTTCTGAGCAAGCTCACTGTTCTGGCCTTACAGGAATCACAGGAGAGTAGAAGAGTGCTGTTTTCTCAAAAGCAGATTGTGTTTCTTGCAAGGCGAGCTAGCGTTTGTTTCCCAGTCCTAAACGGAGTTGAATCCCATGCAGTTTCTGGTCCTAGGATCAAGAGTTGTTTTCTGCTAAGAAGAGTCACTATTGCGCTCCCATTGCCATACACAGTGCAAATAGCACTCGCGTCTGTTCCCAGCAAGTACAGTGTATTGGACTGAAGAGAAGCTACTGTTCTTGTCAGTTTCCTAAGCAGAGTTGAACTAGATATGCCCCGTGTGTGTAGGAAGCACAGTTCTTTTGTTCTGAGCAAGCTCACTGTTCTGGCCCTATAGGAAACACAGGAGAGTAGAAGAGTGCTGTTTTCTCAAAAGCAGAGTCTGTTTCTTGCAAGGGGAGCTAGTGTTTGTTTCCCAGTCCTAAACGGAGTTGAATCCCATGCAGTTTCTGGTCCTATGAGCAAGAGTTGTTTTCTGCTAAGAAGAATCACTACTGTGCTCCCATTGCCATTCACAGTGCAAATAGCACTCGCGTCTGTTCCCAGCAAGTACAGTGTATTGGACTGAAGAGAAGCTACTGTTCTTGTCAGTTTCCTAAGCAGAGTTGAACTAGATATGCCCCGTGTGTGTAGGAAGCACAGTTCTTTTGTTCTGAGCAAGCTCACTGTTCTGGCCATAGAGGAAACACAGGAGAGTAGAAGAGTGCTGTTTTCTCAAAAGCAGAGTGTGTTTCTTGCAAGGCGAGCTAGCGTTTGTTTCCCAGTCCTAAACGGAGTTGAATCCCATGCAGTTTCTGGTCCTACGAGCAAGAGTTGTTTTCTGCTAAGAAGAGTCACTATTGCGCTCCCATTGCCATACACAGTGCAAATAGCACTCGCGTCTGTTCCCAGCAAGTACAGTGTATTGGACTGAAGAGAAGCTACTGTTCTTGTCAGTTTCCTAAGCAGAGTTGAACTACATATGCCCCGTGTGTGTAGGAAGCACAGTTCTTTTGTTCTGAGCAAGCTCACTGTTCTGGCCCTATAGGAAACACAGGAGAGTAGAAGAGTGCTGTTTTCTCATAAGCAGAGTGTATTTCTTGTAAGGCGAGCTAGCATTTGTTTCCCAGTCCTAAACGGAGTTGAATCCCATCAGTTTCTGGTCCTACGAACAAGAGTTGTTTTCTGCTAAGAAGAGTCACTATTGCGCTCCCATTGCCATACACAGTGCAAATAGCACTCGCGTCTGTTCCCAGCAAGTACAGTGTATTGGACTGAAGAGAAGCTACTGTTCTTGTCAGTTTCCTAAGCAGAGTTGAACTAGATATGCCCCGTGTGTGTAGGAAGCACAGTTCTTTTGTTCTGAGCAAGCTCACTGTTCTGGCCCTATAGGAAACACAGGAGAGTAGAAGAGTGCTGTTTTCTCAAAAGCAGAGTGTGTTTCTTGCAAGGCGAGCTAGCGTTTGTTTCCCAGTCCTAAACGGAGTTGAATCCCATGCAGTTTCTGGTCCTACGAGCAAGAGTTGTTTTCTGCTAAGAAGAGTCACTATTGCGCTCCTATTGCCATACACAGTGCAAATAGCACTCGCGTCTGTTCCCAGCAAGTACAGTGTATTGGACTGAAGAGAAGCTACTGTTCTTGTCAGTTTCCTAAGCAGAGTTGAACTAGATATGCCCCGTGTGTGTAGGAAGCACAGTTCTTTTGTTCTGAGCAAGCTCACTGTTCTGGCCTTAGAGGAAACACAGGAGAGTAGAAGAGTGCTGTTTTCTCAAAAGCAGAGTGTGTTTCTTGCAAGGCGAGCTAGCGTTTGTTTCCCAGTCGTAAATGGCGTTGAATCCCATGCAGTTTCTGGTCCTACGAGCAAGAGTTGTTTTCTGCTAAGAAGAGTCACTATTGCGCTCCCATTGCCATACACAGTGCAAATAGCACTCGCGTCTGTTCCCAGCAAGTACAGTGTATTGGACTGAAGAGAAGCTACTGTCCTTGTCAGTTTCCTAAGCAGAGTTGAACTAGATATGCCCCGTTTGTGTAGGAAGCACAGTTCTTTTGTTCTGAGCAAGCTCACTGTTCTGGCCCTATAGGAAACACAGGAGAGTAGAAGAGTGCTGTTTTCTCATAAGCAGAGTGTATTTCTTGTAAGGCGAGCTAGCATTTGTTTCCCAGTCGTAAACGGAGTTGAATCCCATCAGTTTCTGGTCCTACGAGCAAGAGTTGTTTTCTGCTAAGAAGAGTCACTATTGCGCTCCCATTGCCATACACAGTGCAAATAGCACTCGCGTCTGTTCCCAGCAAGTACAGTGTATTGGACTGAAGAGAAGCTACTGTTCTTGTCAGTTTCCTAAGCAGAGTTGAACTAGATATGCCCCGTGTGTGTAGGAAGCACAGTTCTTTTGTTCTGAGCAAGCTCACTGTTCTGGCCCTATAGGAAACACAGGAGAGTAGAAGAGTGCTGTTTTCTCAAAAGCAGAGTGTGTTTCTTGCAAGGCGAGCTAGCGTTTGTTTCCCAGTCCTAAACGGAGTTGAATCCCATGCAGTTTCTGGTCCTACGAGCAAGAGTTGTTTTCTGCTAAGAAGAGTCACTATTGCGCTCCCATTGCCATACACAGTGCAAATATTACTCGCGTCTGTTCCCAGCAGGTACAGTGTATTGGACTGAAGAGAAGCTACTGTTCTTGTCAGTTTCCTAAGCAGA
>NW_026737942.1:0-29040 GCF_949786415.1 Peromyscus eremicus
ATTCTAACAGTTCAGTGTGCACAACTACATGTGGGCACACTCATTCTAACAGTTCAGTGTGCATACCTCCATGTGGACACACTCATTCTAACAGTTCAGTGTGCACAGCTCCATGTGGACACACTCCTTCTAACATTTGCGTGTTCACACCTCCATGTGGACACACTCATTCTAACAGTTCAGTGTGCACACCTCCATGTGGACACACTCATTCTAACAGTTCAGTGTGCACACCTCCATGTGGACACAACCATTCTAACAGTTCAGTATGCACACCTCCATGAGGACAAATACTAACACTTCAGTGTGCACACCTCCATGTGGACACAATCATTCTACCACTTCAGTGTGCACACCGCCATGTGGACACACTCATTCTAACATTTCAGTGTGCACACCTCCACAGGGACACACTCATTCTAACAGTTCAGTGTGCACACCTCCATGTGGACACAATTATTTTAACAGTTCAGTGTGCATACATCCACAGGGACACACTCATTCTAACAGTTTTGTGTGCACACCTCCATGTGGACACAATCATTCTAACAGTTCAGTGTGCACACCTCCATGTGGACACACTCATTCTAACAGTTCAGGGTGCACACCTGCATGTGGACACAATCATTTTAACAGTTCAGTGTGCACACCTCCATGTGGGCACACTCATTCTAACATTTCAGTGTGCACATCTCCATGTGGACACACTCATTCTAACAGTTCAGTGTTCACACCTCCATGTGGGCACACTCATTCTAACAGTTCAGTGTGCATACCTCCAGTGGACACAACCATTCTAACAGTTCAGTGTGCACACCTCCATGTGGACACACTCATTCTAACAGTTCAGTGTGCACACCTCCACAAGGACACACTCATTCTAACAGTTCAGTGTGCACACCTCCATGTGGACACACTCATTCTAACAGTTCAGTGTGCACACCTCCATATGGACACATTCTAACAGTTCAGTGTGCACACCTCTATGTGGACACACTCATTCTAACAGTTCAGTGTGCACACCTCCATGTGGACACACTCATTCTAACAGTTCAGTGTGCACACCTCCACATTAAACACTCATTATAACATTTCAGTGTGCACACCTCCACAAGGACACACTCATTCTAACACTTCAGTGTGCACACCTCCATGTGGACACACTCATTCTAACAGTTCAATATGCACACCTCCATGTGGACACATTCTCACAATTCAGTGTGCTCACCTCCATGTAGACACACTCATTCTAACATTTCAGTGTGCACACCTCCACAGGGACACAATCATTCTAACAATTCAGTGTGCACACCTCCATGCAGACACACTCATTCTAACAGTTCAAGGTGCACACCTCCATGTGGACACACTCCTTCTATCAGTTGCGTGTGCACACCTCCATGTGGACACACTCATTCTAACAGTTCAGTGTGCACACCTCCATGTGGACACACTCATTCTAACAGTTCAGTGTGCACACCTCCCTGTGGGCATACTCAATCTAACAGTTAGTTGTGCACACCTCCATGTAGGCACACTCATTCTAATATTTCAGTGTGCAAACCTCCACAGGGACACAATCATTCTAACAGTTCAGTGTGCACACCTCCACAGGGACACACTCATTCTAACATTACAGTGTGCACACCTCCATGTGGACATATTCTAACAGTTCAGTGTGCACACCTCCATGTGGGCACACTCATTCTAACAGTTCAGTGTGCACACCTCCATGTGGGCACACTCATTCTAACAGTTCAGTGTGCACACCTCCATGTGGGCACACTCATTCTAACAGTTCAGTGTGCACACCTCCATGTGGGAACACTCATTCTAACAGTTCAGTGTGCACACCTCCATGTGGACACACTCATTCTAACAGTTCAGTGTGCACACCTCCATTTTGGCATACTCAATCTCACAGTTCAGTGTGCACACCTCCATGTGGACACAATCATTCTACCACTTCAGTGTGCACACCGCCATGTGGACACACTCATTCTAACATTTCAGTGTGCACACCTCCACAGGGACACACTCATTCTAACAGTTCAGTGTGCACACCTCCATGTGGACACAATCATTCTAACAGTTCAGTGTGCACACCTCCACAGGGACACACTCATTCTAACAGTTCAGTGTGCACACCTCCATGTGGACACAATCATTCTAACAGTTCAGTGTGCACACCTCCACAGGGACACACTCATTCTAACAGTTCAGTGTGCACACCTGCATGTGGACACAATCGTTTTAACTGTTCAGTGTGCACACCTCCATGTGGGCACACTCATTCTAACATTTCAGTGTGCACATCTCCATGTGGACACACTCATTCTAACAGTTCAGTGTGCACACTCATTCTAACAGTTCAGTGTGCATACCTCCAGTGGTCACAACCATTCTAACAGTTCAGTGTGCACACCTCCATGTACACACACTCATTCTAACAGTTCAGTGTGCACACCTCCACAGGGACACACTCATTCTAACAGTTCAGTGTGCACACCTCCATGTGGGCACACTCATTCTAACAGTTCAGTGTGCATACCTCCAGTGGACACAACCATTCTAACAGTTCAGTGTGCACACCTCCATGTGGACACACTCATTCTAACAGTTCAGTGTGCACACCTCCACAGGGACACACTCATTCTAACAGTTCAGTGTGCACACCTCCATGTGGACACACTCATTCTAACAGTTCAGTGTGCACACCTCCATGTGGACACATTTTAACAGTTCAGTGTGCACACCTCTATGTGGACACACTCATTCTAACAGTTCAGTGTGCACACCTCCATGTGGACACACTCATTCTAACAGTTCAGTGTGCACACCTCCACATTAAACACTCATTATAACATTTCAGTGTGCACACCTCCACAAGGACACACTCATTCTAACACTTCAGTGTGCACACCTCCATGTGGACACACTCATTCTAACAGTTCAATATGCACACCTCCATGTGGACACATTCTCACAATTCAGTGTGCTCACCTCCATGTAGACACACTCATTCTAACATTTCAGTGTGCACACCTCCACAGGGACACAATCATTCTAACAATTCAGTGTGCACACCTCCATGCAGACACACTCATTCTAACAGTTCAAGGTGCACACCTCCATGTGGACACACTCCTTCTATCAGTTGCGTGTGCACACCTCCATGTGGACACACTCATTCTAACAGTTCAGTGTGCACACCTCCATGTGGACACACTCATTCTAACAGTTCAGTGTGCACACCTCCCTGTGGGCATACTCAATCTAACAGTTCAGTGTGCACACCTCCATGTAGGCACACTCATTCTAATATTTCAGTGTGCAAACCTCCACAGGGACACAATCATTCTAACAGTTCAGTGTGCACACCTCCACAGGGACACACTCATTCTAACATTACAGTGTGCACACCTCCATGTGGACATATTCTAACAGTTCAGTGTGCACACCTCCATGTGGGCACACTCATTCTAACAGTTCAGTGTGCACACCTCCATGTGGGCACACTCATTCTAACAGTTCAGTGTGCACACCTCCATGTGGGCACACTCATTCTAACAGTTCAGTGTGCACACCTCCATGTGGGAACACTCATTCTAACAGTTCAGTGTGCACACCTCCATGTGGACACACTCATTCTAACAGTTCAGTGTGCACACCTCCATTTTGGCATACTCAATCTCACAGTTCAGTGTGCACACCTCCATGTTTGCACACTCATTCTACCACTTCAGTGTGCACACCTCCATGTGGACACACTCATTCTAACATTTCAGTGTGCACACCTCCACAGGGACACACTCATTCTAACAGTTCAGTGTGCACACCTCCATGTGGACACAATCATTCTAACAGTTCAGTGTGCACACCTCCACAGGGACACACTCATTCTAACAGTTCAGTGTGCACACCTCCATGTGGACACAATCATTCTAATAGTTCAGTGTGCACACCTCCACAGGGACACACTCATTCTAACAGTTCAGTGTGCACACCTGCATGTGGACACAATCGTTTTAACTGTTCAGTGTGCACACCTCCATGTGGGCACACTCATTCTAACATTTCAGTGTGCACATCTCCATGTGGACACACTCATTCTAACAGTTCAGTGTGCACACTCATTCTAACAGTTCAGTGTGCATACCTCCAGTGGACACAACCATTCTAACAGTTCAGTGTGCACACCTCCATGTACACACACTCATTCTAACAGTTCAGTGTGCACACCTCCACAGGGACACACTCATTCTAACAGTTCAGTGTGCACACCTCCATGTGGACACACTCATTCTAACAGTTCAGTGTGCACACCTCCACAGGGATACACTCATTCTAACAGTTCAGTGTGCACACCTCCATGTGGACACAGTCATTCTAACAGTTCAGTGTGCACACCTCCATGTGGACACAGTCATTCTAACAGTTCAGTGTGCACACCTCCATGTGGACACATTCTAACTGTTCATTGTGCACACCTCCATGTGGACATATTTTAACAGTTCAGTGTGCACACATCCACAGGGACACACTCATTTTAACAGTTCAGTGTGCACACCTCCATGTGGACACATTCTAACAGTTCAGTGTGCACATCTCCATGTAGACACGCTCATTCTAACCCTTCAGTGTGCACACCTCCACGGGGACACAATCATTGTAACAGTTCAGTGAGCACACCTCCATACAGACACAGTCATTCTAACAGTTCAGTGTGCACACCTCCATGTGGACACAGTCATTCTAAAAGTTCAGTGTGCACACCTCCATGTGGACACACTCATTCTAACAGTTCAGTGTGCACACCTCCATGTGGACACAATCATTCTAACACTTCAGTGTGCACACCTCCTTGTGGACACACTCATTCCAACATTTCACTGTGCACACATCCATGTGGACACACTCATTCTAACACTTCAGTGTGCATACCTCCATGTGGACACACTCATTCTAACATTTCAGTGTGCACACCTCCATGTGGACACACTCATTCTAACAGTTTAGTGTGCACACCTCCATGTAGACACACTCATTCTAAAAGTTCAGTGTGCACACCTCCATGCAGACACAGTCATTCTAACAGTTCAGTGTGTACACCTCCATGTGGACAAACTCATTCTAACAGTTCAGTGTGCACACCTCCATGTGGACACATTATAACAGTCCTCCATGTAGACACACTCATTCTAACAGTTCAGTGTGCACACCTCAATGTGGACACACGCATTCTAACAGTAAAGTGCGCACACCTCCACAGGTACACACTCATTCTAACAGCTCAGTGTTCACACCTCCATGTGGACACACTCATTTTAACAGTTCAGTGTGCACACCTCCATGTGGACACATTCTAACAATTCAGTGTGCACACCTCCATGGGTACATAATCATTCTAAAAGTTCAGAGTGCATACTTCCACAGGGACTCACTCATTCTAACAGTTCAGTGTGCACACCTCCATGTGGACACACTCATTCTAACAGTTCAGTGTCCAACCTCCATGTGGACACATTCTAACAGTTCAGTGTGCACACCTCCAGGTAGACACACTCATTCTAACAGTTCAGTGTACACACCTCCACAGGGACACAATCATTCTAACAGTTCAGTGTGCACACCTCCATGCAGACACAGTCATTCTAACAGTTCAGTGTGCACACCTCCATGTGGACACATTCTAACAGTTCAGTGTGCAAACCTACATGTGGACACATTCTAACAGTTCAGTGTGCACACCTCCATGTAGACACACTCATTCTAACAGTTCAGGGTTCACACATCCACAGGGACACAATCATTCTATCAGTTCAGTGTACACACCTCCATGCAGACACAGTCATTCTAACAGTTCAGTGTGCTCACCTCCATGTGGACACAGTCATTCTAACAGTTCAGTGTGCACACCTCCATGAGGACACAGTCATTCCTATAGTTCAGTGTGCAAACCTCCATGTGGACACAGTCATTCTAACAGTTCAGTGTGCACACCTCCATGTGGACACAATCATTCTAACAGTTCAGTGTGCACACCTCCATGTAGACACACTCATTCTAACAGTTCAGTGTGCACACCTCCATGTGGACACACTCATTCTAACAGTTCAGTGTGCACACCCCCATGCGGACAAAGTCATTCTAACAGTTCAGTGTGCACACCTCCATGTGGAAAAAATCATTCTAACAGTTCAGTGTGCACACCTCCATGTGCACAAATTCTAACACTTCAGTGTGCACATTTCCATGTGTACACACTCATTCTAACAGTTCAGTGTGCACACCTCCATGTGGACACACTCATTCTAACAGTTCAGTGTGCACACCTCCATTTGGACACATTATAACAGTCCTCCATGTAGACACACTCATTCTAACATTTCAGGGTGCACACCTCCATGTAGACACACTCATTCTAACAGTAAAGTGTGCACACCTCCACAGGGACACACTCATTCTAACAGCTCAGTGTGCACACCTCCATGTGAACACAATCATTCTAATAGTTCAGTGTGCACACCTCCATGTGGACACACTCATTCTAACAGTTCAGTGTGCACAACTCCATGTGGACACAATCATTCTAACACTTCAGTGTCCACACCTCCTTGTGGACACACTCATTCCAACATTTCACTGTGCACACATCCATGTGGACACACTCATTCTAACACTTCAGTGTGCATACCTCCATGTGGACACACTCATTCTAACATTTCAGTGTGCACACCTCCACAGGGACACACTCATTCTAACAGTTCAGTGTGCACACCTCCATGTGGACACACTCATTCTAACAGTTCAGAGTGCATACCTCCACAGGGAAACACTCAATCTAACAGTTCAGTGTGCACACCTCCACAGGGACACACTCATTCTAACAGTTCAGTGTGCAAACCTACATGTGGACACATTCTAACAGTTCAGTGTGCACACCTCCATGTAGACACACTCATTCTAACAGTTCAGGGTTCACACATCCACAGGGACACAATCATTCTATCAGTTCAGTGTACACACCTCCATGCAGACACAGTCATTCTAACAGTTCAGTGTGCTCACCTCCATGTGGACACAGTCATTCTAACAGTTCAGTGTGCACACCTCCATGAGGACACAGTCATTCCTATAGTTCAGTGTGCAAACCTCCATGTGGACACAGTCATTCTAACAGTTCAGTGTGCACACCTCCATGTGGACACAATCATTCTAACAGTTCAGTGTGCACACCTCCATGTAGACACACTCATTCTAACAGTTCAGTGTGCACACCTCCATGTGGACACACTCATTCTAACAGTTCAGTGTGCACACCCCCATGCGGACAAAGTCATTCTAACAGTTCAGTGTGCACACCTCCATGTGGAAAAAAATCATTCTAACAGTTCAGTGTGCACACCTCCATGTGGACAAATTCTAACACTTCAGTGTGCACATTTCCATGTGTACACACTCATTCTAACAGTTCAGTGTGCACACCTCCATGTGGACACACTCATTCTAATAGTTCAGTGTGCACACCTCCATGTGGACACAGTCATTCTAACAGTTCAGTGTGCACACCTCCATGTGGACACATTCTAACTCTTCATTGTGCACACCTCCATGTGGACATATTTTAACAGTTCAGTGTGCACACATCCACAGGCACACACTCATTTTAACAGTTCAGTGTGCACACCTCCATGTAGACACATTCTAACAGTTCAGTGTGCACATCTCCATGTAGACACGCTCATTCTAACTCTTCAGTGTGCACACCTCCACGGGGACACAATCATTGTAACAGTTCAGTGAGCACACCTCCATACAGACACAGTCATTCTAACAGTTCAGTGTGCACACCTCCATGTGGACACATTCATTCTAACAGTTCAGTGTGCACAACTCCATGTGGACACAATCATTCTAACACTTCAGTGTCCACACCTCCTTGTGGACACACTCATTCCAACATTTCACTGTGCACACATCCATGTGGACACACTCATTCTAACACTTCAGTGTGCATACCTCCATGTGGACACACTCATTCTAACATTTCAGTGTGCACACCTCCACAGGGACACACTCATTCTAACAGTTCAGTGTGCACACCTCCATGTGGACACACTCATTCTACCAGTTTAGTGTGCACACCTCCATGTAGACACACTCATTCTAACAGTTCAGTGTGCACACCTCCATGTGTGCACACTCAATCTAACACTTCAGTGCGCACACCTCGATGTGTACACTCTCATTCTAACAGTTCAGTGTTCACACCTCCATGTGGACACACTCATTCTAACATTTCAGAGTGCACACCTCCATGTGGACACAATCATTCTAACACTTCAATGTACACACCTCCATGTGGACACACTCATTCTAACAGTTCAGTGTGCACACCTCCATGTGGACACATTCTAACAGTTCAGTGTGGACAACTCCATGTATACACACTCATTCTAAAAGTTCAGTGTGCACACGTCCATGTGGACACACACATTCTAACAGTTCAGTGTGCACACCTCCACAGGGACACACTCATTCTAACAGTTCAGTTCGCACACCTCCATGTTGACACACTCATTCTAACAGTTCAGTGTGCACACCTCCATGAGGACACATTATAACAGTTCAGTGTGCACACCTACATGTGGACACACTCATTCTAACATTTCAGTATGCACACCTCCATGTGGGCACACTCAATCTAACAGATCAGTGTGCAAAATTCCACAGGGAAACACTCATTCTAACAGTTCAGTGTGCACACCTCCATGTGGACACAATCATCCTAATAGTTCAGTGTGCACAACTCCATGAGGACACAGTCATTCTAACAGTTCAGTGTGCACACCTCCACAGGGACACACTCATTCTAACAGTTCAGTGTGCACATCTCCATGTGGAACACTCATTCTAACAGTTCACTGTGCACACCTCCATGTGGACACACTCATTCTAACAGTTCAGAGTGCATACCTCCACAGGGACACACTCATTCTAACAGTTCAGTGTGCACACCTCCACAGGGACACACTCATTCTAACAGTTCAGTGTGCACACCTCCATGTGGACACATTTTAACAGTTCAGTGTGCACACCTCCATGTAGACACACTCATTCTAACAGTTCAGTGTGCACACATGCTCAGGGACACAATCATTCTAACAGTTCAGTGTGCTCACCTCCATGTGGACACAGTCATTCTAACAGTTCAGTGTGCACACCTCCATGAGGACACAATCATTCTAACAGTTCAGTGTGCACACCTCCATGTAGACACACTCATTCTAACAGTTCAGTGTGCACACCTCCATGCGGACACAGTCATTCTAACAGTTTAGTGTGCACACCTCCATGTGGACAAATTCTAACACTTCAGTGTGCACACCTCCATGTGGACACACTCGTTCTAACAGTTCAGTGTGCACACCTCCATGTGGACACATTATAACAGTCCTCCATGTAGACACACTCATTCTAACAGTTCAGTGTGCACAACTCAATGTGGACACACTCAATCGAACAGTAAAATGCGCACACCTCCACAGGTACACACTCATTCTAACAGCTCAGTGTTCACACCTCCATGTGGACACACTCATTTTAACAGTTCAGTGTGCACACCTCCATGTGGACACATTCTAACAGTTCATTGTGCACACCTCCATGGGTACATAATCATTCTAAAAGTTCAGAGTGCATACCTCCACAGGGACTCACTCATTCTAACAGTTCATTGTGCACACCTCCACAGGGACACATTCATTTTAACAGTTCAGTGTGCACACCTCCATGTGGACACACTCATTCTAACATTTCAATGTGCACACCTCCACAGGGAAACAATCATTCTAAGAGTTCAGTGTGCACACCTCCATGCGTACACAGCCATTCTAACAGTTCACTGTGCACACCTCCATGTGGACACAATCATTCTAACCGTTCAGTGTGCACAATTCCATGTGGGCACACTCATTCTAACAGTTCAGAGTACACACCTCCATGTGGACACACTCATTCTAACAGTTCAGTGTGCACACCTCCATGTGGGCACCCTCATTCTAACAGTTCAGTGTGCACACCTCAATGTGGACACACACATTCTAACAGTTCAGTGTGCACACCTCCATGTGGACACAATCATTCTAACAGTTCAGTGTGCACACCACCACAGGGACACACTCATTCTAACAGTTCAGTGTGCACTTTTCCATGTGGGCACAGTCATTCTAACAGTTAAGTGTGCACACCTCCATGTGGACACAATCAATCTAACAGTTCAGTGTGATCACCTCCATGTGGGCACACTCATTCTAACAGTTCAGTGTGCAACCTCCATGTGGACACACTCATTCTAACAGTTCAGTGTGCACACCTCCATGTGGACACACTCATTCTAACAGTTCAGTGTGCACACCTCCATGTGGACACACTCATTCTAACAGTTCAGTGTGCACACCTCCATGAAGACAAATTCTATCCCTTCAGTGTGCACACCTCCATGTGGACACACTCATTCTAACAGTTCAGTGTGCACACCTCCATGTGGACACATTCTAACAGTTCAGTGTGCACACGTCCATGTGGACACACTCATTCAACTGTTCAATGTGCACACCTCCATGTGGACACATTCTAACAGTTCAGTGTGCTCACCTCCATGTAGACACACTCATTCTAACATTTCAGTGTGCACACCTCCACAGGGACACAATCATTCTTACAATTCAGTGTGCACACCTCCATGCACACACAGTCATTCTAACAGTACAGTGTGCACACCTCCATGTGGACATATTCTATTTTTTCTTTTTTTTTTTGGTTTTTCGAGACAGGGTTTCTCTGTGTAGCTTTGCGCCTTTCCTGGAACTCACTTTTTAGCCCAGGCTGGCCTTGAACCAACAGAGATCCGCCTGGCTCTGCCTCCCGAGTGCTGGGATTAAAGGCGTGCGCCACCACCGCCCGGCGTGGACATATTCTAACAGTTCAGTGTGCACACCTCCACAAGGACACACTCATTCTAACAGTTCAGTGTGCACACCTCCATGTGGACACAGTTATTCTAACAGTTCAGTGTGCCCACCTCCATGTGGACACAATCATTCTATCAGTTCAGTGTGAACAATTCCATGCGGGCACACTCATTCTAAAGGTTCAGAGTGCACACCTCCATGTGGACACACTCATTCTAACAGTTCAGTGTGCACAACTCCATGTGGGCACACTCATTCTAACATTTCAGTGTGCACACTTTCATGTGGACAAATTCTAACACTTCAGTGTGCATACCTCCATGTGGACACACTGATTCTAACAGTTCAGTGTGCACACCTCCATGTGGACACACTCATTCTAACAGTTCAGTGTGCACACCTCCACGTGGGCACACTCATTCTAACAGTTCAGTGTGCACACCTCCACGTGGACACAGTCATTCTAACAGTTCAGTGTGCACACCTCCATGAGGACACACTCATTCTAACAGTTCAGTGTGCACACCTCCATGTGGACACACTCATTCTAACAGTTCAGTGTGCACACCTCCATGTGGACACATTCTAACAGTTCAGTGTGCACACCTCCACGTGGTAACACTCATTCTAACGGTTCAGTGTGTACACCTCCATGTGGACACAGTCATTCTAACAGTTCAGTGTGCACACCTCCATGTGGACACACTCATTCTTACAGTTCAGTGTGCACACCTCCATGTGGACACATTCTAACAGTTCAGTGAGCACAGCTCCATGTGGACACACTCATTCTAACATTTCAGTGTGCACACCTCCATGTGGACACACTCATTCTAACTGTTCAATGTGCACACCTCCATGTGAACACATTCTAACAGTTCAGTGTGCTCCCCTCCATGTAGACACACTCATTCTAACATTTCAGTGTGCACACCTCCATGTAGACACAATCATTCTTACAATTAAGTGTGCACACCTCCATGCACACACAGTCATTCTAACATTTCAGTGTGCACACCTCCATGAGGACACATTCCAACAGTTCAGTGTACACACCTCGATGTAGACACACTCATTCTAACATTTCAGTGTGCACACCTCCACAGGGACACAATCATTCTAAGAGATCAGTGTGCACATCTCCATGCATACACAGTCATTCTAACAGTTCAGTGTGCACACCTCCACAGGGACACACTCATTCTAACAGTTCAGTGTGCACACTTCCATGTGGACACACTCATTCAAACAGTACAGTGTGCACACTTCCATGTGGACATAATCATTCTAACAGTTCAGTGTGCACACTTCCATGTGGACACACTCATTCTAACAGTTCAGGGTGCACACCTCCATGTGGACACACTCATTCTAACAGTTCAGTGTGCACACCTCCATGTGGACACACTCATTCTAACAATACAGTGTGCACACCACCATGTGCACATATTCTAACAATTCAGTGTGCACACCTCCATTTGGGCACACTCATTGTTAAATTTCATGTGCAAACCTCCATGTGTACACACTCATTCTAACAGTTCAGTGTGCACACCTCCATGTGGGCACACTCATTCCTACAGTTCAGTGTGCACACCTCCATGTGGACACAGTCATTCTAACAGTTCAGTGTTCACACCTCCATGTGGACACAATCATTCTAACAGTTCAGTGTGCACACCTCACAGGGACACACTCATTCTAACAGTTCACTGTGCACACCTGCATGTGGACACAATCATTCTAACAGTTCAGTGTGCACACCTGCATGTGGACACAATCATTCTAACAGTTCAGTGTGCACACCTCCATGTGGGCACACTCATTTTAACAGTTCAGTGTGCACACCTCCATGTGGACACACTCATTCTAACAGTTCAGGGTGCACACCTCCATGAGGACACACTCATTCTAACAGTTCAGTGTGCACACTTCCACAGGGATACACTCATTCTAACAGTTCAGTATGCACACCTCCATGTGGACACACTCATTCTAACATTTCAGTGTGCACACCTCCTTGTGGGCACACTCATTCTAACAGTTCAGTGTGCACACCTCCATGTGGACACACTCATTCTAACAGTTCAGTGTGCACACGTCCATGTGGACACACTCATACTAACAGTTCAGTGTGCACACCTCCATGTGGACAAATTCTAACACTTCGGTGTGCACACCTCCATGTGGACACACTCATTCTAACATTTCAGAATGCACACCTCCACAGGGACACACTCATTCTAACAGTTCATTGTGCACACCTCCATGTGGGCACACTCATTTTAACAGTTCAGTGTGCACACCTCCATGTGGGCACACTCATTCTAACAGCTCAGTGTGCACTCCTCCATGTGGACACACTCATTCTAACAGTTCAGTGTGCACACCTCCATGTGGACACACTCATTCTAACAGTTCAGTGTGTACACCTCCATGTGGACACACTCATTCTAACAGTTCAGTGTGCACACCTCCATGTGGACACATTCATTCTAAGACTTCAGTGTGCACACATCCACAGGGACACACTCATTCTAACCGTTCATTGTGCACACCTCCATGTGGACACACCCATTCTAACAGTTCAGTGTGGACACCTCCATGTGGGCACAGTCATTTTAACAGTTCAGTGTGCACACCTCCGTGTGGACACAATCATTCTAACAGTTCAGTGTGCACACCTCCATGTGGACACAATCATTCTAACATTTCAGTGTGCACACCTCCACAGGGACACACTCATTCTAACAGTTCAGTGTGCACACCTCCATGAGGACACAATCATTCTAACAGTTCAGTGTGCACACCTCCACAGGGACACACTCATTCTAACAGTTCAGTTTGCACACCTGCATGTGGACACAATCATTCTAACAATTCAGTGTGCACACCTCCATGTGGGCATACTCATTCTAACAGTTCAGTGTGCACACCTCCATGTGGGCACACTCATTCTAACAGCTCAGTGTGCACACCTCCATGTAAACACACTCATTCTAACAGTTCAGTGTGCACACCTCCATGTGGACACACTCATTCTAACAGTTCAGTGTGCACACCTCCATGTGGACACACTCATTCTAACAGTTCAGTGTGCACACCTCCATGTGGACACACTCATTCTAACATTTCAGTGTGCACACCTCCACAGGGACACACTCATTCTAACAGTTCTGTGTGCAAACCTCCATGTGGACATAATCATTCTAACAGTTCAGTGTGCACACCTCCAGAGGGACACACTCATTCTAACAGTACAGTGTCCACATCTGCATGTGGACACAATCATTCTAACAGTTCAAGGTGCACACCTCCATGTGGACACACTCCTTCTATCAGTTGCGTGTGCACACCTCCATGTGGGCACACTCATTCTAACAGTTCAGTGTGCACACCTCCATGTGGACACACTCATTCTAAAAGTTCAGGGTGCACACCTCCATGTGGACACACTCAATCTAACAGTTCAGTGTCCACACCTCCACAGGGATACACTCATTCTTACAGTTCAGTGTGCACACCTCCATGTGGACACACCCATTCTAACAGTTCAGTGTGCACACCTCCATGTGGGCAGACTCATTCTAACATTTCAGTGTGCACACCTCCATGTGGACAAATTCAAACACCTCGGTGTGCACACCTCCATGTTTACACTCTCATTCTAACATTTCAGAATGCACACCTCCACAGGGACACACTCATTCTAACAGTTCATTGTGCACACCTCCCTGTGGACACAATCATCCTAACAGTTCAGTGTGCACACCTCCACAGGGATACACTCATTCTAACAGTTCTGTGTGCACACCTCCATGTGGACACACTCACTCTAACAGTTCAGTGTGCACACCTCCATGTGGACAAATTCTAACACTTCAGTGTGCACACCTCCATGTGGAAACACTCATTCTAACATTTCAGTGTGCACACCTCCACAGGGACACACTCATTCTAACAGTTCAGTGTGCACACCTCCATGTGGACACACCCATTCTAACAGTTCAGTGTGGACACCTCCATGTGGGCATAGTCATTTTAACAGTTCAGTGTGCACACCTCCGTGTGGACACAATCATTCTAACAGTTCAGTGTGCACATCTCCATGTGGACACATTCTAACAGTTCAGTGTGCACACCTCCATGTGGACACCCTCATTCTAACAGTTCAGTGTGCACACATCCATGTGGGCACACTCATTCTAACAGTTCAGTGTGCACACCTCCATGTGGACACACTCATTCTAACATTTCAGTGTGCACACCTCCACAGGGACACACTCATTCTAACAGTTCAGTGTGCACACCTACATGTGGACATAATCATTCTAACAGTTCAGTGTGCACACCTCCAGAGGGACACACTCATTCTAACAGTTCAGTGTGAACACCTGCATGTGGACACAATCATTCTAACAGTTCAGTGTGCACACCTCCATGTGGGCACACTCATTCTAACAGTTCAGTGTGCACACCTCCATTTGGACACACTCATTTTATCAGTTCAGTGTGCACACCTCCATGTGGATACACTCATTCTAACAGTTCAGGGTGCACACCTCCATGTGGACACACTCAATCTAACAGTTCAGTGTGCACACCTCCACAGGGATACACTCATTCTAACAGTTCAGTGTGCACACCTCCATGTGGACACACTCATTCTAACATTTCAGTGTGCACACTTCCATGTGGGCACACTCATTCTAAAAGGTCAGTGTGCACACCTCCATGTGGACAAACTCATTCTAACAGTTCAGTGTGCACACCTCCATGTGGACACACTCATTCTAACAGTTCAGTGTGCACACCTCCATGTGGACAAATTCTAACACTTCGGTGTGCATACCTCCATGTGGACACACTCATTCTAACAATTCAGAATGCACACCTCCACAGGGACACACTCATTCTAACAGTTCATTGTGCACACCTCCATGTGGACACACCCATTCTAACAGTTCAGTGTGGACACCTCCATGTGGGCACAGTCATTTTAACAGTTCAGTGTGCACACTTCCGTGTGGACACAATCATTCTAACAGTTCAGTGTGCACACCTCCATGTGGACATATTCTAACAGTTCAGTGTGCACACCTCCATGTGGACACCTTCATTCTAACAGTTCAGTGTGCACACCTCCATGTGGGCACACTCATTCTAACAGTTCATTGTGCACACCTCCATGTGGACACACTCATTCTAACAGTTCAGTGTGCACACCTCCATGTGGACAAATTCTAACACTTCAGTGTTCACACCTCCTTGTGGACACACTCATTCTAACATTTCAGTGTGCACACCTCGACAGGGACACACTCATTCTAACAGTTCAGTGTGCACACCTCCATGTAGACAAATGCTAACACTTCAGTGTGCACACCTCCATGTGGACACACTCATTCTAACAGTTCAGTGTGCACACCTCCACAGGGAAACACTCATTCTAACAGTTCAGTGCGCACACCTCCATGTGGACACACACATTCTAACAGTTCAGTGTACACACCTCCATGTGGACACACTCATTCTAACAGTTCAGTGTGCACACCTCCATGTGGACACACTCATTCTAACAGTTCAGTGTGCACAACACCATGTGGACACACTCATTCTAACAGTTCAGTGAGCACACCTCCATGTGGACACACTCATTCAAACAGTTCAGTGTGCACACCTCCATGTGGACACACTCATTCTAACAGGTCGGTGTGCACACCTCCATGTGGACACACTCATTCTAACATTTCAGTGTGCACACCTCCACAGGGACACACTCATTCTAACAGTTCAGTGTGCACACCTCCATGTGGACATAATCATTCTAACAGTTCAGTGTGCACACCTCCACAGGGACACACTCATTCTAATAGTTCAGTGTGCACACCTCCATGTGGACACAATCATTCTAACAGTTCAGTGTGCACACCTCCATGTGGACACACTCATTCTAACTGTTCAGTGTGCACACCTCCATGTGGACACACTCATTCTAACTGTTCAGTGTGCACACCTCCATGTGGACACACTCATTCTAACAGTTCAGTGTGCACAACTCCATGTGGACACACTCATTCTAACAGTTCAGTGAGCACACCTCCATGTGGACACACTTATTCTAACAGTTCGGTGTGCACACCTCCATGTGGACACACTCATTCTAACAGTTCAGTGTGCACACCTCCATGTGGGTACACTCATTCTAACAGTTCAGTGTGCACACCTCCATGTGGACACACTCATTCTAACAGTTCAGTGTGCACACCTCCATGTGGACACACTCATTCTAAGAGTTCAGTGTGCACAACTCCATGTGGGCACACTCATTTTAACAGTTCAGTGTGCACACCTCCATTTGGACAAATTCTAACACTTCAGTGTGCACACCTCCATGTGGACACACTCATTCTATCATTTCAGTGTGCACACCTCCACAGGGACACACTCATTCTAACAGTTCAGTGTGCACACCTCCATGTGGACAAATTCTAACACTTCAGTGTGCACACCTCCATGTGGACACACTCATTCTAACAGTTCAGTGTGAACAACTCCATGTGGACACACTCATTCTAACAGTTCAGTGAGCACACCTCCATGTGGATACACTCATTCTAACAGTTCAGTGTGCACACCTCCATGTGGACACACTCATTCTAACAGTTCGGTGTGCACACCTCCATGTGGACACACTCATTCTACCAGTTTAGTGTGCACACCTCCATGTACACACACTCATTCTAACAGTTCAGTGTGCACACCTCCATGTGTGCACACTCAATCTAACACTTCAGTGCGCACACCTCGATGTGTACACTCTCATTCTAACAGTTCAGTTTTCACACCTCCATGTGGACACACTCATTCTAACATTTCAGAGTGCACACCTCCATGTGGACACAATCATTCTAACACTTCAATGTACACACCTCCATGTGGACACACTCATTCTAACAGTTCAGTGTGCACACCTCCATGTGGACACATTCTAACAGTTCAGTGTGGACAACTCCATGTATACACACTCATTCTAAAAGTTCAGTGTGCACACGTCCATGTGGACACACACATTCTAACAGTTCAGTGTGCACACCTCCACAGGGACACACTCATTCTAACAGTTCAGTGCGCACACCTCCATGTTGACACACTCATTCTAACAGTTCAGTGTGCACACCTCCATGAGGACACATTATAACAGTTCAGTGTGCACACCTACATGTGGACACACTCATTCTAACATTTCAGTATGCACACCTCCATGTGGGCACACTCAATCTAACAGATCAGTGTGCAAAATTCCACAGGGAAACACTCATTCTAACAGTTCAGTGTGCACACCTCCATGTGGACACAATCATCCTAATAGTTCAGTGTGCACAACTCCATGAGGACACAGTCATTCTAACAGTTCAATGTGCACACCTCCACAGGGACACACTCATTCTAACAGTTCAGTGTGCACATCTCCATGTGGAACACTCATTCTAACAGTTCAGTGTGCACACCTCCATGTGGACACACTCATTCTAACAGTTCAGAGTGCATACCTCCACAGGGACACACTCATTCTAACAGTTCAGTGTGCACACCTCCACAGGGACACACTCATTCTAACAGTTCAGTGTGCACACCTCCATGTGGACACATTCTAACAGTTCAGTGTGCACACCTCCATGTAGACACACTCATTCTAACAGTTCAGTGTGCACACATGCACAGGGACACAATCATTCTAATAGTTCAGTGTGCACACCTCCATGCAGACACAGTCATTCTAACAGTTCAGTGTGCACACCTCCACAGGGATACAATCATTCTAACAGTTCAGTGTGCACACCTCCATGTGGACACCCTCATACTAACAGTTCAGTGTGCACACCTCCATGTGGGCACACTCATTCTAACAGTTCAGTGTGCACATCTCCATGTGGACACACTCATTCTAACAGTGCAGTGTGCACACCTCCATGTGGGCACTCTCATTCTAACAGTTAAGTGTGCGTATCTCCACAAAGACACACTCATTCTAACAGTTCAGTGTGCACACCGCTATGTGGGCACACTCATTCTAACAGTTCAGTGTGCACACCACCATGGGGACACACTCATTCTAACAGTTCAGTGTGCACACCTCCATGTGAGCACACTCATTCTAACAGTTCGTTGTGCACACCTCCACAGGGACACACTCATTCTAACAGTTCAGTGTGTACACCTCCATGTGGACACACTCATTCTAACAGTTCAGTGTGCACACCTCCTTGTCGACACATTATAACAGTTCAGAGTGCACACCTCAGTGTAGACACACTCATTCAAACAGTTCAGTGTGCACACCTCAAAGTGGACACACTCATTCTAACAGTTCAGTGTGCACACCTCCATGTGGACACACTCATTCTAACAGTTCAGTGTGCACACCTCCATGTGGACACACTCATTCTAACAGTTCAATGTGCACTACTCCATGTGGACACATTCTAACAGTTCAGTGTGCACACCTCCATGCATACACAGTCATTATAACAGTTCACTGTGCACACCTCCACAGGGACACACTCATTCTAACAGTTCAGTGTGCACACCTCCATGTGGACACAATCATTCTAACAGTTCAGTGTGCACACCTCCATTTGGGCACCCTCATTCTAACAGTTCAGTGTGCACACCTCAATGTGGACACACACATTCTAACAGTTCAGAGTGCACACCTCCATGTGGACACACTCATTCTAACAGTTCAGTGTGCACACCACCACAGGGACACACTCATTCTAACAGTTCAGTGTGCACTTTTCCATGTGGGCACAGTCATTCTAACAGTTCAGTGTGCACACCTCCATGTGGACACAATCATTCTAACAGTTCAGTGTGCTCACCTCCATGTGGGCACACTCATTCTAACAGTTCAGTGTGCAACCTCCATGTGGACACACTCATTCTAACAGTTCAGTGTGCACACCTCCATGTGGACAAATTCTATCCCTTCAGTGTGCACACCTCCATGTGGACACACTCATTCTAACATTTCAGTGTGCACACCTCCATGTGGACACATTCTAACAGTTCAGTGTGCACACGTCCATGTGGACACACTCATTCTAACTGTTCAATGTGCACACCTCCATGTGGACACATTCTAACAGTTCAGTGTGCTCACCTCCATGTAGACACACTCATTCTAACATTTCAGTGTGCACACTTCCACAGGGACACAATCATTCTTACAATTCAGTGTGCACACCTCCATGCACACACAGTCATTCTAACAGTACAGTGTGCACACCTCCATGTGGACATATTCTATTTTTTTTTTTTTTTGGTTTTTCGAGACAGGGTTTCTCTGTGTAGCTTTGCGCCTTTCCTGGAACTCACTTTGTAGCCCAGGCTGGCCTTGAACTCACAGAGATCCACCTGGCTCTGCCTCCCGAGTGCTGGGATTAAAGGCGTGCGCCACCACCACCCGGCGTGGACATATTCTAACAGTTCAGTGTGCACACCTCCATGTGGACACAGTCATTCTAACAGTTCAGTGTGCACACCTCCACAGAGACACACTCATTCTAACAGTTCAGTGTGCACAACTCCATGTGGAGACAGTAATTCTAACAGTTCAGTGTGCACACCTCCATGTGGACACAATCATTCTAACAGTTCAGTGTGCTCACCTCCATGTGGGCACACTCATTCTAACAGTTCAGAGTGCACACCTCCATGTGGACACACTCATTCTAACAGTTCAGTGTGCACACCTCCATGTGGACACACTCATTCTAACAGTTCAGTGTGAACACCTCCATGTGGACACACTCATTCTAACAGTTCAGTGTGCACACCTCCATGTGGACAAATTCTATCACTTCAGTGTGCACACCTTTATGTGGACACACTCACTCTAACATTTCAGTGTGCACACCTCCATGTGGACACACTCATTCTAACATTTCAGTGTGCACACCTCCACAGGGACACAATCATTCTAACAGTTCAGTGTGCACACCTCCATGTGGACACACTCATTCTAACAGTTCAGTGTGCACAACTCCACGTGGGCACACTCATTCTAACAGTTCAGTGTGCACACCTCCATGTGGACACAGGCATTCTAACAGTTAAGTGTGCACACCTCCATGTGGACACACTCATTCTAACAGTTCAGTGTGCACACCTCCATGTGGACACTCATTCTAACAGTTCAGTGTGCACACCTCAATGTGGACACATTCTAACAGTTCAGTGTGCTCACCTCCATGTAGACACACTCATTCTAACATTTCAGTGTGCACACCTCAACAGGGACACAATCATTCTTACATTTCAGTGTACACACCTCCATGCACACACCGTGAATCTAACAGTTCAGTTTGCACACCTCCATGTGGACACATTCTAAAAGTTCAGTGTGCACACCTCCATGTAGACACAATCATTCTAACATTTCAGTGTGCACACCTCCACAGGGACACAATCATTCTAAGAGTTCAGTGTGCACACCTCCATGCAAACACAGCCATTCTAACAGTTCACTGTGCACACCTCCATGTGGACACAATCATTCTAACCGTTCAGTGTGCACAATTCCATGTGGGCACACTCATTCTAACAGTTCAGAGTGCACACCTCCATGTGGACACACTCATTCTAACAGTTCAGTATGCACACCTCCATGTGGGCACTATCATTCTAACAGTTCAGTGTGCACACTTCTATGTGGACACACACATTCTAACAGTTCAGTGTGCACAACTCCATGTGGACACATTCTAACAGTTCAGTGTGCTCACCTCCATGTAGACACACTCATTCTAACAGTTCAATATGCACACCTCCATTTGGACACATTCTAACAGTTCAGTGTGCTCACCTCCATGTAGACACACTCATTCTAACATTTCAGTGTGCACACCTCCACAGGGACACAATCATTCTTACAATTCAGTGTGCACACCTCCATGCACACACACTCATTCTAACAGTTCAGTGTGCACACCTCCATATGGACACAATCATTCTATCAGTTCAGTGTGCACAATTCCATGTGGGCACACTCATTCTAACTGTTCAGAGTGCACACCTCCATGTGGACACACTCATTCTAACATTTCAGTGTGCACACCTCCACAGGGACACAATCATTCTAACAGTTCAGTGTGCACACCTCCATGTGGACACACTCATTCTAACAGTTCAGTGTGCACAACTCCACGTGGGCACACTCATTCTAACAGTTCAGTGTGCACACCTCCATGTGGACACAGGCATTCTAACAGTTAAGTGTGCACACCTCCATGTGGACACACTCATTCTAACAGTTCAGTGTGCACACCTCCATGTGGACACTCATTCTAACAGTTCAGTGTGCACACCTCCATGTGGACACATTCTAACAGTTCAGTGTGCTCACCTCCATGTAGACACACTCATTCTAACATTTCAGTGTGCACACCTCAACAGGGACACAATCATTCTTACATTTCAGTGTACACACCTCCATGCACACACCGTGAATCTAACAGTTCAGTTTGCACACCTCCATGTGGACACATTCTAAAAGTTCAGTGTGCACACCTCCATGTAGACACACTCATTCTAACATTTCAGTGTGCACACCTCCACAGGGACACAATCATTCTAAGAGTTCAGTCTGCACACCTCCATGCATACACAGCCATTCTAACAGTTCAGTGTGCACACCTCCATGTGGACACAATCATTCTAACCGTTCAGTGTGCACAATTCCATGTGGGCACACTCATTCTAACAGTTCAGAGTGCACAGCTCCTTGTGGACACACTCATTCTAACAGTTCAGTATGCACACCTCCATGTGGGCACTATCATTCTAACAGTTCAGTGTGCACACTTCAATGTGGACACACACATTCTAACAGTTCAGTGTGCACAACTCCATGTGGAAACACTTATTCTAACAGTTCAGTGTGCATACCTCCATGTGGGCACACTCATTCTAACAGTTCAGTGTGCACACCTCCATGTGGGCACACTCACTCTAACAGTTCAGTATGCACACCTACATGTGGGCACACTCATTCTAACAGTTCAGTGTGCACTTTTCCATGTTGGCACACTCATTCTAACAGTTCAGTGTGCACACCTCCATGTGGGCACACTCATTCTAACAGTTCAGTGTGCAACCTCCATGTGGACACACTCATTCTAACAGTTCAGTGTGCACACCTCCATGTGGACACACTCATTCTATCACTTCAGTGTGCACACCTCCATATGGACACACTCATTCTAACAGTTCAATATGCACACCTCCATGTGGACACATTCTAACAGTTCAGTGTGCTCACCTCCATGTAGACACACTCATTCTAACATTTCAGTGTGCACACCTCCACAGGGACACAATCATTCTTACAATTCAGTGTGCACACATCCATGCACACACACTCATTCTAACAGTTCAGTGTGCACACCTCCATATGGACACAATCATTCTATCAGTTCAGTGTGCACAATTCCATGTGGGCACACTCATTCTAACTGTTCAGAGTGCACACCTTCATGTGGACACACTCATTTTAACAGTTCAGTGTGCACACCTCCATGTGGACACACTCATTCTAACAGTTCACTGAGCACACCTCCATGTGGACACACTCATTCTAACAGTTCAATGTGCACACCTCCATTTGGACACATTCTAACAGTTCAGTGTGCACACCACCATGCATACACAGTCATTCTAATAGTTCAGTGTGCACACCTCCACAGGGACAAAATCATTCTAACAGTTCAGTGTGCACACCTCTATGTGGACACACTCATTCTAACAGTACAGTGTGCACACCTCCATGTGGATATATTCTAACAGTTCAGTGTGCACAACTCCATGAGGGCACACTCATTCTAACAGTTCATTGTGCACACCTCCATGTGGACACACTCATTCTAACAGTTCAGTGTGTACACCTCCACAAGGACACACTCATTCTAACATTTCAGTGTGCACACCTCCATGTGGACACAGTTATTCTAACAGTTCAGTGTGCACACCTCCATGTGGACACAATCATTCTATCAGTTCATTGTGCACAATTCCATGAGGGCACACTCATTCTAACAGTGCAGAATGCACACCTCCATGTGGACACACTCATTCTAACAGTTCAGTGTGCACACCTCCATGTGGGCACCCTCATTCTAACAGTTCAGTGTGCACACCTCAATGTGGACAAACACATTCTAACAGTTCAGTGTGCACACCTCCATGTGGACACACTCATTCTAACAGTTCAGTGTGCATACCTCCACAAAGACACACTCATTCTAACAGTTCAGTGTGCACACCTCCTTGTGGACACAGTCATTCTAACAGTTCAGTGTGCACACCTCCACAGGGACACAATCATTCTAACAGTTCAGTGTGCACACCTCCATGTGGACACAGTCATTCTAAAAGTTCAGTGTGCACACCTCCATGTGGACACACCCATTCTAACATTTCACTGTGCACACCTCCGCAGAGACATGCTCATTCTATCAGTTCAGTGTGCACACCTCCATGTGGACACAATCATCCTAATAGTTCAGTGTGACACCTCAATGTGGGCACAGTCATTCTAACAGTTCAGTGCGCACACCTCCACAGGGATATACTCATTCTAACAGTTCAGTGTGCACACCTCCATGTGGACACACTCATTTTAACAGTTCAGTGTGCACACCTCCATGTGGACACACTCACTCTAACAGTTCAGTGTGCACACCTCCATGTGGACACACTCACTCTAACAGTTCAGTGTGCACACCTCCACCCAGACTCACTCATTCTAACAGTTCAGTGTGCACACCTCCATGTGAACACAATCATTCCAAAAGTTCAGTGTGCAAAACTCCATGTGGACACAGTCATTCTAACAGTTCAGTGTGCACACCTCCATGCGGACACATTATAACATTTCAGTATGCACACCTCCATGTGGGCACACTCATTCTAACAGATCAGTGTGCAAACCCCCACAGGGACACACTCTTTCTAACAGTTCAGTGTGCACACCTTCATGTGTCCACAATCATCCTAATAGTTCAGTGTGCACACATCCATGAGGACACAGTCATTTTAACAGTTCAGTGTGCACACCTCCACAGGGACACACTCATTCTAACAGTTCAGTGTGCACATCTCCATGTGGAACACTCATTCTAACAGTTCAGTGTGCACACCTCCATGTGGACACACTCATTCTAACAGTTCAGAGTGCATACCTCCACAGGGACACACTCATTCTAACAGTTCAGTGTGCACACCTCCACAGGGACACACTCATTCTAACAGTTCAGTGTGCACACCTCCATGTGGACACATTTTAACAGTTCAGTGTGCACACCTCCATGTAGACACACTCATTCTAACAGTTCAGTGTGCACACATGCACAGGGACACAATCATTCTAACAGTTCAGTGTGCTCACCTCCATGTGGACACAGTCATTCTAACAGTTCAGTGTGCACACCTCCATGAGGACACAATCATTCTAACAGTTCAGTGTGCACACCTCCATGTAGACACACTCATTCTAACAGTTCAGTGTGCACACCTCCATGCGGACACACTCATTCTAACAGTACAGTGTGCACACCTCCATGCGGACAAAGTCATTCTAACAGTTCAGTGTGCACACCTCCAAGTGGAAAAAATCATTCTAACAGTTCAGTGTGCACACCTCCATGTGGACAAATTCTAACACTTCAGTGTGCACATTTCCATGTGTACACACTCCTTCTAACAGTTCACTGTGCACACCTCCATGGGGACACACTCATTCTAACAGTTCAGTGTGCACACCTCCATTTGGACACATTATAACAGTCCTCCATGTAGACACACTCATTCTAACATTTCAGGGTGCACACCTCCATGTGGACACACTCATTCTAACAGTAAAGTGTGCACACCTCCACAGAGACACACTCATTCTAACAGCTCAGTGTGCACACCTCCATGTGAACACAATCATTCCAATAGTTCAGTGTGCACACCTCCATGTGGGCACAGTCATTCAAACAGTTCAGTGTGCACACCTCCATGTGGACACATTCTAACTGTTCGTTGTGCACACCTCCATGTGGACATATTTTAACAGTTCAGTGTGCACTCCTCCACAGGGACACACTCATTTTAACAGTTCAGTGTGCACACCTACATGTGGACACATTCTAACAGTTCAGTGTGCAAACCTCCACAGGGATACAATCATTCTAACAGTTCAGTGTGCACACCTCCATACAGACACAGTCATTCTAACAGTTCAGTGTGCACACCTCCATGTGGACACAGTCATTCTAAAAGTTCAGTGTGCAAACCTCCATGTGGACACACTCATTCTAACAGTTCAGTGTGCACACCTCCATGTGGACACAATCATTCTAACACTTCAGTGTGCACACCTTCTTGTGGACACACTCATTCCAACATTTCACTGTGCACACATCCATGTGGACACACTCATTCTAACACTTCAGTATGCATACCTCCATGTGGACAAACTCATTCTAACATTTCAGTGTGCACACCTCCACAGGGACACACTCATTCTAACATTTCAGTGTGCACACCTCCATGTGGACACACTCATTCTAACAGTTTAGTGTGCACACCTCCATGAACACACTCATTCTAACAGTTCAGTGTGCACACCTCCATGTGTACACACTCAATCTAACACTTCAGTGTGCACACGTCCATGTGTACACACTCATTCTAACAGTTCAGTGTGTACACCTCCATGTGGACACACTCATTCTAACATTTCAGAGTGCACACTTCCATGTGGACACAATCATTCTAACACTTCAGTGTACACACCTCCATGTGGACACACTCATTCTAACAGTTCAGTGTGCACACCTCCATGAGGACACATTCTAACAGTTCAGTGTGGACAACTCCATGTATACACACTCATTCTAAAAGTTCAGTGTGCACACGTCCATGTGGACACACTCATTCTAACAGTTCAGTGTGCACACTTCCACAGGGACACACTTATTCTAACAGTTCAGTGCACACACCTCCATGTTGACACACTCATTCTAACAGTTCAGTGTGCACACCTCCATGCGGACACATTATAACAGTTCAGTGTGCACACCTCCATGTGGACACACTCATTCTAACATTTCAGTATGCACACCTCCATGTGGGCACACTCAGTCTAACAGATCAGTGTGCAAACCTCCACAGGGACACACTCATTCTAACAGTTCAGAGTGCAAACCACCATGTGGACACAATCATCCTAATAGTTCAGTGTGCAACCTCCATGAGGACACAGTCATTCTAACAGTTCAGTGTGCACACCTCCACAGGGACACACTCATTCTAACAGTTCAGTGTGCACATCTCCATGTGGAACACTCATTCTAACAGTTCAGTGTGCACACCTCCATGTGGACACACTCATTCTAACAGTTCAGAGTGCTTACCTCAACAGGGACACACTCATTCTAACAGTTCAGTGTGCACACCTCCACAGGGACACACTCATTCTAACAGTTCAGTGTGCACAACTCCATGTGGACACATTCTAACAGTTCAGTGTGCACACCTCCATGTAGACACACTCATTCTTACAGTTCAGTGTGCACATATCCACAGGGACACAATCATTCTAACAGTTCAGTGTACACACCTCCATGCAGACACAGTCATTCTAACATTTCAGTGTGCTCACCTCCATGTGGACACAGTCATTCTAACAGTTCAGTGTGCACACCTCCATGTAGACACAGTCATTCTAACAGTTCAGTGTGCACACCTCCATGTGGACACACTCATTCTAACATTTCAGTGTGCACACCTCCATGTGGACAAATTCTAAGACTTCAGTGTGCACACCTCCATGTGGACACACTCATTCTAACAGTTCAGTGTGCACACCTCAATGTGGACACACTCATTCTAACAGTAAAGTGCACCCACCTCCACAGGTACACACTCATTCTAACAGCTCAGTGTTCACACCTCCATGTGGACACACTCATTTTAACAGTTCAGTGTGCACACCTCCATGTGGACACATTCTAACAGTTCAGTGTGCACACCTCCATGGGTACATAATCATTCTAAAAGTTCAGAGTGCATACCTCCACAGGGACTCACTCATTCTAACAGTTCAGTGTGCACACCTCCACAGGGACACACTCATTCTAACAGTTCAGTGTCCACACCTCCATGTGGACACATTCTAACAGTTCAGTGTGCACACCTCCAGGTAGACACACTCATTCTAACAGTTCAGTGTACACACCTCCAGAGGGACACAATCATTCTAACAGTTCAGTGTGCACACCTCCATGCAGACAGTCATTCTAACAGTTCAGTGTGCACACCTCCATGTGGACAAACTCATTCTAACAGTTCAGTGTGCACACCTCCATGTGGACACATTCTAACAGTTCAGTGTGGACACCTCCATGTATACACACTCATTTTAAAAGTTCAGTGTGCACACCTTCATGTGGACACAATCATCCTAATACTTCAGTGTGCACACATCCATGAGGACACAGTCATTTTAACAGTTCAGTGTGCACACCTCCACAGGGACACACTCATTCTAACAGTTCAGTGTGTACACCTCCATGTGGAACACTCATTCTAACAGTTCAGTGTGCACACCTCCATGTGGAACACTCATTCTAACAGTTCAGTGTGCACACCTCCATGTGGACACACTCATTCTAACAGTTCAGAGTGCATACCTCCACAGGGAAACACTCAATCTAACAGTTCAGTGTGCACACCTCCACAGGGACACACTCATTCTAACAGTTCAGTGTGCACACCTCCATGTAGACCGACTCATTCTAACATTTCAGTGTGCACACCTACATGTGGACACATTCTAACAGTTCAGTGTGCACACCTCCATGTAGACACACTCATTCTAACAGTTCAGGGTGCACACATCCACAGGGACACGATCATTCTAACAGTTCAGTGTACACACCTCCATGCACACACAGTCATTCTAACAGTTCAGTGAGCTCACCTCCATGTGGACACAGTCATTCTAACAGTTCAG
>NW_026737943.1:0-29001 GCF_949786415.1 Peromyscus eremicus
GCTAGCGTTTGTTTCCCAGTCCTAAACGGAGTTGAATCCCATGCAGTTTCTGGTCCTACGAGCAAGAGTTGTTTTCTGCTAAGAAGAGTCACTATTGCGCTCCCATTGCCATACACAGTGCAAATAGCACTCACGTCTGTTCCCAGCAAGTACAGTGTATTGGACTGAAGAGAAGTTACTGTTCTGGTCAGTTTCCTAAGCAGAGTTGAACTAGATATGCCCCGTGTATGTAGGAAGCACAGTTCTTTTGTTCTGAGCAAGCTCACTGTTCTGGCCCTATAGGAAACACAGGAGAGTAGAAGAGTGCTGTTTTCTCAAAAGCAGAGTGTGTTTCTTGCAAGGCGAGCTAGTGTTTGTTTCCCAGTCCTAAACGGAGTTGAATCCCATGCAGTTTCTGGTCCTACGAGCAAGAGTTGTTTTCGGCTTAGAAGGGTCACTATTGCGCTCCCATTGCCATACACAGTGCAAATAGCACTCGCGTCTGTTCCCAGCAAGTACAGTGTATTGGACTGAAGAGAAGCTACTGTTCTGGTCAGTTTCCTAAGCAGAGTTGAACTAGATATGCCCGTGTGTGTAGAAGCACAGTTCTTTTGTTCTGAGCAAGCTCACTGTTCTGGCCCTTTAGGAAACACAGGAGAGTAGAAGAGTGCTGTTTTCTCAAAAGCAGAGTGTGTTTCTTGCAAGGCGAGCTAGTGTTTGTTTCCCAGTCCTAAACGGAGTAGAATCCCATGCAGATTCTGGTCCTACGAGCAAGAGTTGTTTTCTGCTAAGAAGAGTCACTATTGCGCTCCCATTGCCATACACAGTGCAAATAGCACTCGCGTCTGTTCCCAGCAAGTACAGTGTATTGGACTGAAGAGAAGCTACTGTTCTGGTCAGTTTCCTAAGCAGAGTTGAACTAGATATGCCCCGTGTGTGTAGGAAGCACAGTTCTTTTGTTCTGAGCAAGCTCACTGTTCTGGCCCTATAGGAAACACAGGAGAGTAGAAGAGTGCTGTTTTCTCAAAAGCAGAGTGTGTTTCTTGCAAGGCGAGCTAGCGTTTGTTTCCCAGTCCTAAACGGAGTTGAATCCCATGCAGTTTGTGGTCCTACGAGCAGAAGTTGTTTTCTGCTAAGAAGAGTCACTATTGCGCTCCCATTGCCATACACAGTGCAAATAGCACTCGCTTCTGTTCCCAGCAAGTACAGTGTATTGGACTGAAGAGAAGCTACTGTTCTGGTCAGTTTCCTAAGCAGAGTTGAACTAGATATGCCCCGTGTGTGTAGGAAGCACAGTTCTTTTGTTCTGAGCAAGCTCACTGTTCTGGCCCTATAGGAAACACAGGAGAGTAGAAGAGTGCTGTTTTCTCAAAAGCAGAGTGTGTTTCTTGCAAGGCGAGCTAGCGTTTGTTTCCCAGTCCTAAACGGAGTTGAATCCCATGCAGTTTCTGGTCCTACGAGCAAGAGTTGTTTTCTGCTAAGAAGAGTCACTATTGCGCTCCCATTGCCATACACAGTGCAAATAGCACTCGCGTCTGTTCCCAGCAAGTACAGTGTATTGGACTGAAGAGAAGCTACTGTTCTGGTCAGTTTCCTAAGCAGAGTTGAACTAGATATGCCCCGTGTGTGTAGGAAGCACAGTTCTTTTGTTCTGAGCAAGCTCACTGTTCTGGCCCTATAGGAAACACAGGAGAGTAGAAGAGTGCTGTTTTCTCAAAAGCAGAGTGTGTTTCTTGCAAGGCGAGCTAGCGTTTGTTTCCCAGTCCTAAACGGAGTTGAATTCCATGCAGTTTCTGGTCCTACGAGCAAGAGTTGTTTTCAGCTAAGAAGAGTCACTATTGCGCTCCCATTGCCATACACAGTGCAAATAGCACTCGCGTCTGTTCCCAGCAAGTACAGTGTATTGGACTGAAGAGAAGCTACTGTTCTGGTCAGTTTCCTAAGCAGAGTTGAACTAGATATGCCCCGTGTGTGTAGGAAGCACAGTTCTTTTGTTCTGAGCAAGCTCACTGTTCTGGCCCTATAGGAAACACAGGAGAGTAGAAGAGTGCTGTTTTCTCAAAAGCAGAGTGTGTTTCTTGCAAGGCGAGCTAGCGTTTGTTTCCCAGTCCTAAACGGAGTAGAATGCCATGCAGATTCTGGTCCTACGAGCAAGAGTTGTTTTCTGCTAAGAAGAGTCACTATTGCGCTCCCATTGCCATACACAGTGCAAATAGCACTCGCGTCTGTTCCCAGCAAGTACAGTGTATTGGACTGAAGAGAAGCTACTGTTCTTGTCAGTTTCCTAAGCAGAGTTGAACTAGATATGCCCCGTGTGTGTAGGAAGCACAGTTCTTTTGTTCTGAGCAAGCTCACTGTTCTGGCCCTATAGGAAACACAGGAGAGTAGAAGAGTGCTGTTTTCTCAAAAGCAGAGTGTGTTTCTTGCAAGGCGAGCTAGCGTTTGTTTCCCAGTCCTAAACGGAGTTGAATCCCATGCAGTTTCTGGTCCTACGAGCAAGAGTTGTTTTCTGCTAAGAAGAGTCACTATTGCGCTCCCATTGCCATACACAGTGCAAATAGCACTCGCGTCTGTTCCCAGCAAGTACAGTGTATTGGACTGAAGAGAAGTTACTGTTCTGGTCAGGTTCCTAAGCAGAGTTGAACTAGATATGCCCCGTGTGTGTAGGAAGCACAGTTCTTTTGTTCTGAGCAAGCTCACTGTTCTGGCCCTATAGGAAACACAGGAGAGTAGAAGAGTGCTGTTTTCTCAAAAGCAGAGTGTGTTTCTTGCAAGGCGAGCTAGCGTTTGTTTCCCAGTCCTAAACGGAGTTGAATCCCATGCAGTTTGTGGTCCTACGAGCAAGAGTTGTTTTCTGCTAAGAAGAGTCACTATTGCGCTCCCATTGCCATACACAGTGCAAATAGCACTCGCGTCTGTTCCCAGCAAGTACAGTGTATTGGACTGAAGAGAAGCTACTGTTCTGGTCAGTTTCCTAAGCAGAGTTGAACTAGATATGGCCCGTGTGTGTAGAAAGCACAGTTCTTTTGTTCTGAGCAAGCTCACTGTTCTGGCCCTATAGGAAACACGGGAGAGTAGAAGAGTGCTGTTTTCTCAAAAGCAGAGTGTGTTTCTTGCAAGGCGAGCTAGCGTTTGTTTCCCAGTCCTAAACGGAGTTGAATCCCATGCAGTTTGTGGTCCTACGAGCAAGAGTTGTTTTCTGCTAAGAAGAGTCACTATTGCGCTCCCATTGCCATACACAGTGCAAATAGCACTCGCGTCTGTTCCCAGCAAGTACAGTGTATTGGACTGAAGAGAAGCTACTCTTCTGGTCAGTTTCCTAAGCAGAGTTGAACTAGATATGCCCCGTGTGTGTAGGAAGCACAGTTCTTTTGTTCTGAGCAAGCTCACTGTTCTGGCCCTATAGGAAACACAGGAGAGTAGAAGAGTGCTGTTTTCTCAAAAGCAGAGTGTGTTTCTTGCAAGGCGAGCTAGCGTTTGTTTCCCAGTCCTAAACAGAGTTGAATCCCATGCAGTTTCTGGTCCTACGAGCAAGAGTTGTTTTCTGCTAAGAAGAGTCACTATTGCGCTCCCATTGCCATACACAGTGCAAATAGCACTGGCGTCTGTTCCCAGCAAGTACAGTATATTGGACTGAAGAGAAGCTACTGTTCTGGTCAGTTTCCTAAGCAGAGTTGAACTAGATATGCCCCGTGTGTGTAGGAAGCACAGTTCTTTTGTTCTGAGCAAGCTCACTGTTCTGGCCCTATAGGAAACACAGGAGAGTAGAAGAGTGCTGTTTTCTCAAAAGCAGAGTGTGTTTCTTGCAAGGCGAGCTAGCGTTTGTTTCCCAGTCCTAAACGGAGTTGAATCCCATGCAGTTTCTGGTCCTACGAGCAAGAGTTGTTTTCTGCTAAGAAGAGTCACTATTGCGCTCCCATTGCCATACACAGTGCAAACAGCACTCGCGTCTGTTCCCAGCAAGTACAGTGTATTGGACTGAAGAGAAGCTACTGTTCTTGTCAGTTTCTTAAGCAGAGTTGAACTAGATATGCCCCGTGTGTGTAGGAAGCACAGTTCTTTGGTTCTGAGCAAGCTCACTGTTCTGGCCCTATAGGAAACACAGGAGAGTAGAAGAGTGCTGTTTTCTCAAAAGCAGAGTGTGTTTCTTGCAAGGCGAGCTAGCGTTTGTTTCCCAGTCCTAAACGGAGTTGAATCCCATGCAGTTTCTGGTCCTACCAGCAAGAGTTGTTTTCTGCTAAGAAGAGTCACTATTGCGCTCCCATTGCCATATACAGTGCAAATAGCACTCGCGTCTGTTCCCAGCAAGTACAGTGTATTGGACTGAAGAGAAGCTACTGTTCTTGTCAGTTTCCTAAGCAGAGTTGAACTAGATATGCCCCGTGTGTGTAGGAAGCACAGTTCTTTTGTTCTGAGCAAGCTCACTGTTCTGGCCCTATAGGAAACACAGGAGAGTAGAAGAGTGCTGTTTTCTCAAAAGCAGAGTGTGTTTCTTGCAAGGCGAGCTAGCGTTTGTTTCCCAGTCCTAAACGGAGTTGAATCCCATGCAGTTTCTGGTCCTACGAGCAAGAGTTGTTTTCTGCTTAGAAGAGTCACTATTGCGCTCCCATTGCCATACACAGTGCAAATAGCACTCGCGTCTGTTCCCAGCAAGTACAGTGTATTGGACTGAAGAGAAGCTACTGTTCTGGTCAGTTTCCTAAGCAGAGTTGAACTAGATATGCCCCGTGTGTGTAGGAAGCACAGTTCTTTGGTTCTGAGCAAGCTCACTGTTCTGGCCCTATAGGAAACACAGGAGAGTAGAAGAGTGCTGTTTTTTCAAAAGCAGAGTGTGTTTCTTGCAAGGCGAGCTAGCGTTTGTTTCCCAGTCCTAAACGGAGTAGAATCCCATGCAGATTCTGGTCCTACGAGCAAGAGTTGTTTTCTGCTAAGAGGAGTCACTATTGCGCTCCCATTGCCATACACAGTGCAAATAGCACTCGCGTCTGTTCCCAGCAAGTACAGTGTATTGGACTGAAGAGAAGCTACTGTTCTGGTCAGTTTCCTAAGCAGAGTTGAACTAGATATGCCCCGTGTGTGTAGGAAGCACAGTTCTTTGGTTCTGAGCAAGCTCACTGTTCTGGCCCTATAGGAAACACAGGAGAGTAGAAGAGTGCTGTTTTCTCAAAAGCAGAGTGTGTTTCTTGCAAGGCGAGCTAGCGTTTGTTTCCCAGTCCTAAACGGAGTTGAATTCCATGCAGTTTCTGGTCCTACGAGCAAGAGTTGTTTTCAGCTAAGAAGAGTCACTATTGCGCTCCCATTGCCATACACAGTGCAAATAGCACTCGCGTCTGTTCCCAGCAAGTACAGTGTATTGGACTGAAGAGAAGCTACTGTTCTGGTCAGTTTCCTAAGCAGAGTTGAACTAGATATGCCCCGTGTGTGTAGGAAGCACAGTTCTTTTGTTCTGAGCAAGCTCACTGTTCTGGCCCTATAGGAAACACAGGAGAGTAGAAGAGTGCTGTTTTCTCAAAAGCAGAGTGTGTTTCTTGCATGGCGAGCTAGCGTTTGTTTCCCAGTCCTAAACGGAGTAGAATGCCATGCAGATTCTGGTCCTACGAGCAAGAGTTGTTTTCTGCTAAGAAGAGTCACTATTGCGCTCCCATTGCCATACACAGTGCAAATAGCACTCGCGTCTGTTCCCAGCAAGTACAGTGTATTGGACTGAAGAGAAGCTACTGTTCTTGTCAGTTTCCTAAGCAGAGTTGAACTAGATATGCCCCGTGTGTGTAGGAAGCACAGTTCTTTTGTTCTGAGCAAGCTCACTGTTCTGGCCCTATAGGAAACACAGGAGAGTAGAAGAGTGCTGTTTTCTCAAAAGCAGAGTGTGTTTCTTGCAAGGCGAGCTAGCGTTTGTTTCCCAGTCCTAAAGGGAGTTGAATCCCATGCAGTTTCTGGTCCTACGAGCAAGAGTTGTTTTCTGCTAAGAGGAGTCACTATTGCGCTCCCATTGCCATACACAGTGCAAATAGCACTCGCGTCTGTTCCCAGCAAGTACAGTGTATTGGACTGAAGAGAAGCTACTGTTCTGGTCAGTTTCCTAAGCAGAGTTGAACTAGATATGCCCCGTGTGTGTAGGAAGCACAGTTCTTTTGTTCTGAGCAAGCTCACTGTTCTGGCCCTATAGGAAACACGGGAGAGTAGAAGAGTGCTGTTTTCTCAAAAGCAGAGTGTGTTTCTTGCAAGGCGAGCTAGCGTTTGTTTCCCAGTCCTAAACGGAGTTGAATCCCATGCAGTTTCTGGTCCTACGAGCAAGAGTTGTTTTCTGCTAAGAAGAGTCACTATTGCGCTCCCATTGCCATACACAGTGCAAATAGCACTCGCGTCTGTTCCCAGCAAGTACAGTGTATTGGACTGAAGAGAAGCTACTGTTCTGGTCAGTTTCCTAAGCAGAGTTGAACTAGATATGCCCCGTGTGTGTAGGAAGCACAGTTCTTTTGTTCTGAGCAAGCTCACTGTTCTGGCCCTATAGGAAACACAGGAGAGTAGAAGAGTGCTGTTTTCTCAAAAGCAGAGTGTGTTTCTTGCAAGGCGAGCTAGCGTTTGTTTCCCAGTCCTAAACGGAGTTGAATCCCATGCAGTTTCTGGTCCTACGAGCAAGAGTTGTTTTCTGCTAAGAAGAGTCACTATTGCGCTCCCATTGCCATACACAGTGCAAACAAAACTCGCGTCTGTTCCCAGCAAGTACAGTGTATTGGACTGAAGAGAAGCTACTGTTCTTGTCAGTTTCTTAAGCAGAGTTGAACTAGATATGCCCCGTGTGTGTAGGAAGCACAGTTCTTTGGTTCTGAGCAAGCTCACTGTTCTGGCCCTATAGGAAACACAGGAGAGTAGAAGAGTGCTGTTTTCTCAAAAGCAGAGTGTGTTTCTTGCAAGGCGAGCTAGCGTTTGTTTCCCAGTCCTAAACGGAGTTGAATCCCATGCAGTTTCTGGTCCTACCAGCAAGAGTTGTTTTCTGCTAAGAAGAGTCACTATTGCGCTCCCATTGCCATATACAGTGCAAATAGCACTCGCGTCTGTTCCCAGCAAGTACAGTGTATTGGACTGAAGAGAAGCTACTGTTCTTGTCAGTTTCCTAAGCAGAGTTGAACTAGATATGCCCCGTGTGTGTAGGAAGCACAGTTCTTTTGTTCTGAGCAAGCTCACTGTTCTGGCCCTATAGGAAACACAGGAGAGTAGAAGAGTGCTGTTTTCTCAAAAGCAGAGTGTGTTTCTTGCAAGGCGAGCTAGCGTTTGTTTCCCAGTCCTAAACGGAGTTGAATCCCATGCAGTTTCTGGTCCTACGAGCAAGAGTTGTTTTCTGCTTAGAAGAGTCACTATTGCGCTCCCATTGCCATACACAGTGCAAATAGCACTCGCGTCTGTTCCCAGCAAGTACAGTGTATTGGACTGAAGAGAAGCTACTGTTCTGGTCAGTTTCCTAAGCAGAGTTGAACTAGATATGCCCCGTGTGTGTAGGAAGCACAGTTCTTTGGTTCTGAGCAAGCTCACTGTTCTGGCCCTATAGGAAACACAGGAGAGTAGAAGAGTGCTGTTTTTCAAAAGCAGAGTGTGTTTCTTGCAAGGCGAGCTAGCGTTTGTTTCCCAGTCCTAAACGGAGTAGAATCCCATGCAGATTCTGGTCCTACGAGCAAGAGTTGTTTTCTGCTAAGAGGAGTCACTATTGCGCTCCCATTGCCATACACAGTGCAAATAGCACTCGCGTCTGTTCCCAGCAAGTACAGTGTATTGGACTGAAGAGAAGCTACTGTTCTGGTCAGTTTCCTAAGCAGAGTTGAACTAGATATGCCCCGTGTGTGTAGGAAGCACAGTTCTTTGGTTCTGAGCAAGCTCACTGTTCTGGCCCTTATAGGAAACACAGGAGAGTAGAAGAGTGCTGTTTTCTCAAAAGCAGAGTGTGTTTCTTGCAAGGCGAGCTAGCGTTTGTTTCCCAGTCCTAAACGGAGTTGAATTCCATGCAGTTTCTGGTCCTACGAGCAAGAGTTGTTTTCAGCTAAGAAGAGTCACTATTGCGCTCCCATTGCCATACACAGTGCAAATAGCACTCGCGTCTGTTCCCAGCAAGTACAGTGTATTGGACTGAAGAGAAGCTACTGTTCTGGTCAGTTTCCTAAGCAGAGTTGAACTAGATATGCCCCGTGTGTGTAGGAAGCACAGTTCTTTTGTTCTGAGCAAGCTCACTGTTCTGGCCCTATAGGAAACACAGGAGAGTAGAAGAGTGCTGTTTTCTCAAAAGCAGAGTGTGTTTCTTGCATGGCGAGCTAGCGTTTGTTTCCCAGTCCTAAACGGAGTAGAATGCCATGCAGATTCTGGTCCTACGAGCAAGAGTTGTTTTCTGCTAAGAAGAGTCACTATTGCGCTCCCATTGCCATACACAGTGCAAATAGCACTCGCGTCTGTTCCCAGCAAGTACAGTGTATTGGACTGAAGAGAAGCTACTGTTCTTGTCAGTTTCCTAAGCAGAGTTGAACTAGATATGCCCCGTGTGTGTAGGAAGCACAGTTCTTTTGTTCTGAGCAAGCTCACTGTTCTGGCCCTATAGGAAACACAGGAGAGTAGAAGAGTGCTGTTTTCTCAAAAGCAGAGTGTGTTTCTTGCAAGGCGAGCTAGCGTTTGTTTCCCAGTCCTAAACGGAGTTGAATCCCATGCAGTTTCTGGTCCTACGAGCAAGAGTTGTTTTCTGCTAAGAGGAGTCACTATTGCGCTCCCATTGCCATACACAGTGCAAATAGCACTCGTGTCTGTTCCCAGCAAGTACAGTGTATTGGACTGAAGAGAAGCTACTGTTCTGGTCAGTTTCCTAAGCAGAGTTGAACTAGATATGCCCCGTGTGTGTAGGAAGCACAGTTCTTTTGTTCTGAGCAAGCTCACTGTTCTGGCCCTATAGGAAACACGGGAGAGTAGAAGAGTGCTGTTTTCTCAAAAGCAGAGTGTGTTTCTTGCAAGGCGAGCTAGCGTTTGTTTCCCAGTCCTAAACGGAGTTGAATCCCATGCAGTTTCTGGTCCTACGAGCAAGAGTTGTTTTCTGCTAAGAAGAGTCACTATTGCGCTCCCATTGCCATACACAGTGCAAATAGCACTCGCGTCTGTTCCCAGCAAGTACAGTGTATTGGACTGAAGAGAAGCTACTGTTCTGGTCAGTTTCCTAAGCAGAGTTGAACTAGATATGCCCCGTGTGTGTAGGAAGCACAGTTCTTTTGTTCTGAGCAAGCTCACTGTTCTGGCCCTATAGGAAACACAGGAGAGTAGAAGAGTGCTGTTTTCTCAAAAGCAGAGTGTGTTTCTTGCAAGGCGAGCTAGCGTTTGTTTCCCAGTCCTAAACGGAGTTGAATCCCATGCAGTTTCTGGTCCTACGAGCAAGAGTTGTTTTCTGCTAAGAAGAGTCACTATTGCGCTCCCATTGCCATACACAGTGTAAACAAAACTCGCGTCTGTTCCCAGCAAGTACAGTGTATTGGACTGAAGAGAAGCTACTGTTCTTGTCAGTTTCTTAAGCAGAGTTGAACTAGATATGCCCCGTGTGTGTAGGAAGCACAGTTCTTTGGTTCTGAGCAAGCTCACTGTTCTGGCCCTATAGGAAACACAGGAGAGTAGAAGAGTGCTGTTTTCTCAAAAGCAGAGTGTGTTTCTTGCAAGGCGAGCTAGCGTTTGTTTCCCAGTCCTAAACGGAGTTGAATCCCATGCAGTTTCTGGTCCTACGAGCAAGAGTTGTTTTCTGCTAAGAAGAGTCACTATTGCGCTCCCATTGCCATATACAGTGCAAATAGCACTCGCGTCTGTTCCCAGCAAGTACAGTGTATTGGACTGAAGAGAAGCTACTGTTCTTGTCAGTTTCCTAAGCAGAGTTGAACTAGATATGCCCCGTGTGTGTAGGAAGCACAGTTCTTTTGTTCTGAGCAAGCTCACTGTTCTGGCCCTATAGGAAACACGGGAGAGTAGAAGAGTGCTGTTTTCTCAAAAGCAGAGTGTGTTTCTTGCAAGGCGAGCTAGCGTTTGTTTCCCAGTCCTAAACGGAGTTGAATCCCATGCAGTTTCTGGTCCTACGAGCAAGAGTTGTTTTCTGCTTAGAAGAGTCACTATTGCGCTCCCATTGCCATACACAGTGCAAATAGCACTCGCGTCTGTTCCCAGCAAGTACAGTGTATTGGACTGAAGAGAAGCTACTGTTCTGGTC
Organism: Peromyscus eremicus; assembly: GCF_949786415.1. Lineage (NCBI taxonomy): Eukaryota > Metazoa > Chordata > Mammalia > Rodentia > Cricetidae > Peromyscus > Peromyscus eremicus. The sequence continues at coordinate 10,193 of NW_026737943.1, forward strand.
AGTTTCCTAAGCAGAGTTGAACTAGATATGCCCCGTGTGTGTAGGAAGCACAGTTCTTTTGTTCTGAGCAAGCTCACTGTTCTGGCCCTATAGGAAACACAGGAGAGTAGAAGAGTGCTGTTTTCTCAAAAGCAGAGTGTGTTTCTTGCAAGGCGAGCTAGCGTTTGTTTCCCAGTCCTAAACGGAGTTGAATCCCATGCAGTTTCTGGTCCTACGAGCAAGAGTTGTTTTCTGCTTAGAAGGGTCACTATTGCGCTCCCATTGCCATACACAGTGCAAATAGCACTCGCGTCTGTTCCCAGCAAGTACAGTGTATTGGACTGAAGAGAAGCTACTGTTCTGGTCAGTTTCCTAAGCAGAGTTGAACTAGATATGCCCCGTGTGTGTAGGAAGCACAGTTTTTTTGTTCTGAGCAAGCTCACTGTTCTGGCCCTATAGGAAACACAGGAGAGTAGAAGAGTGCTGTTTTCTCAAAAGCAGAGTGTGTTTCTTGCAAGGCGAGCTAGCGTTTGTTTCCCAGTCCTAAACGGAGTTGAATCCCATGCAGATTCTGGTCCTACGAGCAAGAGTTGTTTTCTGCTAAGAAGAGTCACTATTGCGCTCCCATTGCCATACACAGTGCAAATAGCACTCGCGTCTGTTCCCAGCAAGTACAGTGTATTGGACTGAAGAGAAGCTACTGTTCTTGTCAGTTTCCTAAGCAGAGTTGAACTAGATATGCCCCGTGTGTGTAGGAAGCACAGTTCTTTTTTTCTGAGCAAGCTCACTGTTCTGGCCCTATAGGAAACACAGGAGAGTAGAAGAGTGCTGTTTTCTCAAAAGCAGAGTGTGTTTCTTGCAAGGCGAGCTAGCGTTTGTTTCCCAGTCCAAAACGGAGTAGAATCCCATGCAGTTTGTGGTCCTACGAGCAAGAGTTGTTTTCTGCTAAGAAGAGTCACTATTGCGCTCCCATTGCCATACACAGTGCAAATAGCACTCGCGTCTGTTCCCAGCAAGTACAGTGTATTGGACTGAAGAGAAGCTACTGTTCTTGTCAGTTTCCTAAGCAGAGTTGAACTAGATATGCCCCGTGTGTGTAGGAAGCACAGTTCTTTTGTTCTGAGCAAGCTCACTGTTCTGGCCCTATAGGAAACACAGGAGAGTAGAAGAGTGCTGTTTTCTCAAAAGCAGAGTGTGTTTCTTGCAAGGCGAGCTAGCGTTTGTTTCCCATCCTAAAAGGAGTTGAAACCCATGCAGTTTGTGGTCCTACGAGCAAGAGTTGTTTTCTGCTAAGAAGAGTCACTATTGCGCTCCCATTGCCATACACAGTGCAAATAGCACTTGCGTCTGTTCCCAGCAAGTACAGTGTATTGGACTGAAGAGAAGCTACTGTTCTGGTCAGTTTCCTAAGCAGAGTTGAACTAGATATGCCCCGTGTGTGTAGGAAGCACAGTTCTTTTGTTCTGAGCAAGCTCACTGTTCTGGCCCTATAGGAAACACAGGAGAGTAGAAGAGTGCTGTTTTCTCAAAAGCAGAGTGTGTTTCTTGCAAGGCGAGCTAGCGTTTGTTTCCCAGTCCTAAACGGAGTTGAATCCCATGCAGTTTCTGGTCCTACGAGCAAGAGTTGTTTTCTGCTTAGAAGGGTCACTATTGCGCTCCCATTGCCATACACAGTGCAAATAGCACTCGCGTCTGTTCCCAGCAAGTACAGTGTATTGGACTGAAGAGAAGCTACTGTTCTGGTCAGTTTCCTAAGCAGAGTTGAACTAGATATGCCCCGTGTGTGTAGGAAGCACAGTTTTTTTGTTCTGAGCAAGCTCACTGTTCTGGCCCTATAGGAAACACAGGAGAGTAGAAGAGTGCTGTTTTCTCAAAAGCAGAGTGTGTTTCTTGCAAGGCGAGCTAGCGTTTGTTTCCCAGTCCTAAACGGAGTTGAATCCCATGCAGATTCTGGTCCTACGAGCAAGAGTTGTTTTCTGCTAAGAAGAGTCACTATTGCGCTCCCATTGCCATACACAGTGCAAATAGCACTCGCGTCTGTTCCCAGCAAGTACAGTGTATTGGACTGAAGAGAAGCTACTGTTCTTGTCAGTTTCCTAAGCAGAGTTGAACTAGATATGCCCCGTGTGTGTAGGAAGCACAGTTCTTTTGTTCTGAGCAAGCTCACTGTTCTGGCCCTATAGGAAACACAGGAGAGTAGAAGAGTGCTGTTTTCTCAAAAGCAGAGTGTGTTTCTTGCAAGGCGAGCTAGCGTTTGTTTCCCAGTCCAAAACGGAGTAGAATCCCATGCAGTTTGTGGTCCTACGAGCAAGAGTTGTTTTCTGCTAAGAAGAGTCACTATTGCGCTCCCATTGCCATACACAGTGCAAATAGCACTCGCGTCTGTTCCCAGCAAGTACAGTGTATTGGACTGAAGAGAAGCTACTGTTCTTGTCAGTTTCCTAAGCAGAGTTGAACTAGATATGCCCCGTGTGTGTAGGAAGCACAGTTCTTTTGTTCTGAGCAAGCTCACTGTTCTGGCCCTATAGGAAACACAGGAGAGTAGAAGAGTGCTGTTTTCTCAAAAGCAGAGTGTGTTTCTTGCAAGGCGAGCTAGCGTTTGTTTCCCATCCTAAAAGGAGTTGAAACCCATGCAGTTTGTGGTCCTACGAGCAAGAGTTGTTTTCTGCTAAGAAGAGTCACTATTGCGCTCCCATTGCCATACACAGTGCAAATAGCACTTGCGTCTGTTCCCAGCAAGTACAGTGTATTGGACTGAAGAGAAGCTACTGTTCTGGTCAGTTTCCTAAGCAGAGTTGAACTAGATATGCCCCGTGTGTGTAGGAAGCACAGTTCTTTTGTTCTGAGCAAGCTCACTGTTCTGGCCCTATAGGAAACACAGGAGAGTAGAAGAGTGCTGTTTTCTCAAAAGCAGAGTGTGTTTCTTGCAAAACGAGCTAGCGTTTGTTTCCCAGTCCTAAACGGAGTTGAATCCCATGCAGTTTCTGGTCCTACGAGCAAGAGTTGTTTTCTGCTAAGAAGAGTCACTATTGCGCTCCCATTGCCATACACAGTGCAAATAGCACTCGCGTCTGTTCCCAGCAAGTACAGTGTATTGGACTGAAGAGAAGCTACTGTTCTTGTCAGTTTCCTAAGCAGAGTTGAACTAGATATGCCCCGTGTGTGTAGGAAGCACAGTTCTTTTGTTCTGAGCAAGCTCACTGTTCTGGCCCTATAGGAAACACAGGAGAGTAGAAGAGTGCTGTTTTCTCAAAAGCAGAGTGTGTTTCTTGCAAGGCGAGCTAGCGTTTGTTTCCCAGTCCTAAACGGAGTTGAATCCCATGCAGTTTCTGGTCCTACGAGCAAGAGTTGTTTTCTGCTAAGAAGAGTCACTATTGCGCTCCCATTGCCATACACAGTGCAAACAGCACTTGCGTCTGTTCCCAGCAAGTACAGTGTATTGGACTGAAGAGAAGCTACTGTTCTTGTCAGTTTCTTAAGCAGAGTTGAACTAGATATGCCCCGTGTGTGTAGGAAGCACAGTTCTTTGGTTCTGAGCAAGCTCACTGTTCTGGCCCTATAGGAAACACAGGAGAGTAGAAGAGTGCTGTTTTCTCAAAAGCAGAGTGTGTTTCTTGCAAGGCAAGCTAGCGTTTGTTTCCCAGTCCTAAACGGAGTTGAATCCCATGCAGTTTCTGGTCCTACGAGCAAGAGTTGTTTTCTGCTAAGAAGAGTCACTATTGCGCTCCCATTGCCATATACAGTGCAAATAGCACTCGCGTCTGTTCCCAGCAAGTACAGTGTATTGGACTGAAGAGAAGCTACTGTTCTTGTCAGTTTCCTAAGCAGAGTTGAACTAGATATGCCCCGTGTGTGTAGGAAGCACAGTTCTTTTGTTCTGAGCAAGCTCACTGTTCTGGCCCTATAGGAAACACAGGAGAGTAGAAGAGTGCTGTTTTCTCAAAAGCAGAGTGTGTTTCTTGCAAGGCGAGCTAGCGTTTGTTTCCCAGTCCTAAACGGAGTTGAATCCCATGCAGTTTCTGGTCCTACGAGCAAGAGTTGTTTTCTGCTTAGAAGAGTCACTATTGCGCTCCCATTGCCATACACAGTGCAAATAGCACTCGCGTCTGTTCCCAGCAAGTACAGTGTATTGGACTGAAGAGAAGCTACTGTTCTGGTCAGTTTCCTAAGCAGAGTTGAACTAGATATGCCCCGTGTGTGTAGGAAGCACAGTTCTTTGGTTCTGAGCAAGCTCACTGTTCTGGCCCTATAGGAAACACAGGAGAGTAGAAGAGTGCTGTTTTCTCAAAAGCAGAGTGTGTTTCTTGCAAGGCGAGCTAGCGTTTGTTTCCCAGTCCTAAACGGAGTAGAATCCCATGCAGATTCTGGTCCTACGAGCAAGAGTTGTTTTCTGCTAAGAGGAGTCACTATTGCGCTCCCATTGCCATACACAGTGCAAATAGCACTCGCGTCTGTTCCCAGCAAGTACAGTGTATTGGACTGAAGAGAAGCTACTGTTCTGGTCAGTTTCCTAAGCAGAGTTGAACTAGATATGCCCCGTGTGTGTAGGAAGCACAGTTCTTTGGTTCTGAGCAAGCTCACTGTTCTGGCCCTATAGGAAACACAGGAGAGTAGAAGAGTGCTGTTTTCTCAAAAGCAGAGTGTGTTTCTTGCAAGGCGAGCTAGCGTTTGTTTCCCAGTCCTAAACGGAGTTGAATCCCATGCAGTTTCTGGTCCTACGAGCAAGAGTTGTTTTCTGCTAAGAAGAGTCACTATTGCGCTCCCATTGCCATACACAGTGCAAATAGCACTCGCGTCTGTTCCCAGCAAGTACAGTGTATTGGACTGAAGAGAAGCTACTGTTCTGGTCAGTTTCCTAAGCAGAGTTGAACTAGATATGCCCCGTGTGTGTAGGAAGCACAGTTCTTTTGTTCTGAGCAAGCTCACTGTTCTGGCCCTATAGGAAACACAGGAGAGTAGAAGAGTGCTGTTTTCTCAAAAGCAGAGTGTGTTTCTTGCAAGGCGAGCTAGCGTTTGTTTCCCAGTCCTAAACGGAGTTGAATCCCATGCACTTTCTGGTCCTACGAGCAAGAGTTGTTTTCTGCTAAGAAGAGTCACTATTGCGCTCCCATTGCCATACACAGTGCAAATAGCACTCGCGTCTGTTCCCAGCAAGTACAGTGTATTGGACTGAAGAGAAGCTACTGTTCTGGTCAGTTTCCTAAGCAGAGTTGAACTAGATATGCCCCGTGTGTGTAGGAAGCACAGTTCTTTTGTTCTAAGCAAGCTCACTGTTCTGGCCCTATAGGAAACACAGGAGAGTAGAAGAGTGCTGTTTTCTCAAAAGCAGAGTGTGTTTCTTGCAAGGCGAGCTAGCGTTTGTTTCCCAGTCCTAAACGGAGTTGAATCCCATGCAGTTTCTGGTCCTACGAGCAAGAGTTGTTTTCTGCTAAGAAGAGTCACTATTGTGCTCCCATTGCCATACACAGTGCAAATAGCACTCGCGTCTGTTCCCAGCAAGTACAGTGTATTGGACTGAAGAGAAGTTACTGTTCTCGTCAGTTTCCTAAGCAGAGTTGAACTAGATGTGCCCCGTGTATGTAGGAAGCACAGTTCTTTTGTTCTGAGCAAGCTCACTGTTCTGGCCCTATAGGAAACACAGGAGAGTAGAAGAGTGCTGTTTTCTCAAAAGCAGAGTGTGTTTCTTGCAAGGCGAGCTAGCGTTTGTTTCCCAGTCCTAAACGGAGTTGAATCCCATGCAGTTTCTGGTCCTACGAGCAAGAGTTGTTTTCTGCTTAGAAGGGTCACTATTGCGCTCCCATTGCCATACACAGTGCAAATAGCACTCGCGTCTGTTCCCAGCAAGTACAGTGTATTGGACTGAAGAGAAGCTACTGTTCTGGTCAGTTTCCTAAGCAGAGTTGAACTAGATATGCCCCGTGTGTGTAGGAAGCACAGTTTTTTTGTTCTGAGCAAGCTCACTGTTCTGGCCCTATAGGAAACACAGGAGAGTAGAAGAGTGCTGTTTTCTCAAAAGCAGAGTGTATTTCTTGCAAGGCGAGCTAGCGTTTGTTTCCCAGTCCTAAACGGAGTTGAATCCCATGCAGATTCTGGTCCTACGAGCAAGAGTTGTTTTCTGCTAAGAAGAGTCACTATTGCGCTCCCATTGCCATACACAGTGCAAATAGCACTTGCGTCTGTTCCCAGCAAGTACAGTGTATTGGACTGAAGAGAAGCTACTGTTCTTGTCAGTTTCCTAAGCAGAGTTGAACTAGATATGCCCCGTGTGTGTAGGAAGCACAGTTCTTTTGTTCTGAGCAAGCTCACTGTTCTGGCCCTATAGGAAACACAGGAGAGTAGAAGAGTGCTGTTTTCTCAAAAGCAGAGTGTGTTTCTTGCAAGGCGAGCTAGCGTTTGTTTCCCAGTCCAAAACGGAGTAGAATCCCATGCAGTTTGTGGTCCTACGAGCAAGAGTTGTTTTCTGCTAAGAAGAGTCACTATTGCGCTCCCATTGCCATACACAGTGCAAATAGCACTCGCGTCTGTTCCCAGCAAGTACAGTGTATTGGACTGAAGAGAAGCAACTGTTCTGGTCAGTTTCCTAAGCAGAGTTGAACTAGATATGTCCCGTGTGTGTAGGAAGCACAGTTTTTTTGTTCTGAGCAAGCTCACTGTTCTGGCCCTATAGGAAACACAGGAGAGTAGAAGAGTGCTGTTTTCTCAAAAGCAGAGTGTGTTTCTTGCAAGGCGAGCTAGCGTTTGTTTCCCATCCTAAAAGGAGTTGAAACCCATGCAGTTTGTGGTCCTACGAGCAAGAGTTGTTTTCTGCTAAGAAGAGTCACTATTGCGCTCCCATTGCCATACACAGTGCAAATAGCACTCGCGTCTGTTCCCAGCAAGTACAGTGTATTGGACTGAAGAGAAGCTACTGTTCTGGTCAGTTTCCTAAGCAGAGTTGAACTAGATATGCCCCGTGTGTGTAGGAAGCACAGTTCTTTTGTTCTGAGCAAGCTCACTGTTCTGGCCCTATAGGAAACACAGGAGAGTAGAAGAGTGCTGTTTTCTCAAAAGCAGAGTGTGTTTCTAGCAAAACGAGCTAGCGTTTGTTTCCCAGTCCTAAACAGAGTTGAATCCCATGCAGTTTCTGGTCCTACGAGCAAGAGTTGTTTTCTGCTAAGAAGAGTCACTATTGCGCTCCCATTGCCATACACAGTGCAAATAGCACTCGCGTCTGTTCCCAGCAAGTACAGTGTATTGGACTGAAGAGAAGCTACTGTTCTTGTCAGTTTCCTAAGCAGAGTTGAACTAGATATGCCCCGTGTGTGTAGGAAGCACAGTTCTTTTGTTCTGAGCAAGCTCACTGTTCTGGCCCTATAGGAAACACAGGAGAGTAGAAGAGTGCTGTTTTTTCAAAAGCAGAGTGTGTTTCTTGCAAGGCGAGCTAGCGTTTGTTTCCCAGTCCTAAAAGGAGTTGAATCCCATGCAGATTCTGGTCCTACGAGCAAGAGTTGTTTTCTGCTAAGAAGAGTCACTATTGCGCTCCCATTGCCATACACAGTGCAAATAGCACTCGCGTCTGTTCCCAGCAAGTACAGTGTATTGGACTGAAGAGAAGCTACTGTTCTTGTCAGTTTCCTAAGCAGAGTTGAACTAGATATGGCCCGTGTGTGTAGGAAGCACAGTTCTTTGGTTCTGAGCAAGCTCACTGTTCTGGCCCTATAGGAAACACAGGAGAGTAGAAGAGTGCTGTTTTCTCAAAAGCAGAGTGTGTTTCTTGAAAGGCAAGCGAGCGTTTGTTTCCCAGTCCTAAACGGAGTAGAATCCCATGCAGTTTCTGGTCCTACGAGCAAGAGTTGTTTTCTGCTAAGAAGAGTCACTATTGCGCTCCCATTGCCATACACAGTGCAAATAGCACTCGCGTCTGTTCCCAGCAAGTACAGTGTATTGGACTGAAGAGAAGCTACTGTTCTGGTCAGTTTCCTAAGCAGAGTTGAACTAGATATGCCCCGTGTGTGTAGGAAGCACAGTTCTTTTGTTCTGAGCAAGCTCACTGTTCTGGCCCTATAGGAAACACAGGAGAGTAGATGAGTGCTGTTTTCTCAAAAGCAGAGTGTGTTTCTTGCAAGGCGAGCTAGCGTTTGTTTCCCAGTCCTAAACAGAGTAGAATCCCATGCAGTTTCTGGTCCTACGAGCAAGAGTTGTTTTCTGCTAAGAAGAGTCACTATTGCGCTCCCATTGCCATACACAGTGCAAATAGCACTCGCGTCTGTTCCCAGCAAGTACAGTGTATTGGACTGAAGAGAAGCTACTGTTCTGGTCAGTTTCCTAAGCAGAGTTGAACTAGATATGCCCCCTGTGTGTAGGAAGCACAGTTCTTTTGTTCTGAGCAAGCTCACTGTTCTGGCCCTATAGGAAACACAGGAGAGTAGAAGAGTGCTGTTTTCTCAAAAGCAGAGTGTGTTTCTTGCAAGGCGAGCTAGCGTTTGTTTCCCAGTCCTAAATGGAGTAGAATCCCATGCAGTTTCTGGTCCTACGAGCAAGAGTTGTTTTCTGCTAAGAAGAGTCACTATTGCGCTCCCATTGCCATACACAGTGCAAATAGCACTCGCGTCTGTTCCCAGCAAGTACAGTGTATTGGACTGAAGAGAAGCTACTGTTCTGGTCAGTTTCCTAAGCAGAGTTGAACTAGATATGCCCCGTGTGTGTAGGAAGCACAGTTCTTTTGTTCTGAGCAAGCTCACTGTTCTGGCCCTATAGGAAACACAGGAGAGTAGAAGAGTGCTGTTTTCTCAAAAGCAGAGTGTGTTTCTTGCAAGGCGAGCTAGCGTTTGTTTCCCAGTCCAAAACGGAGTAGAATCCCATGCAGTTTGTGGTCCTACGAGCAAGAGTTGTTTTCTGCTAAGAAGAGTCACTATTGCGCTCCCATTGCCATACACAGTGCAAATAGCACTCGCGTCTGTTCCCAGCAAGTACAGTGTATTGGACTGAAGAGAAGCTACTGTTCTTGTCAGTTTCCTAAGCAGAGTTGAACTAGATATGCCCCGTGTGTGTAGGAAGCACAGTTCTTTTGTTCTGAGCAAGCTCACTGTTCTGGCCCTATAGGAAACACAGGAGAGTAGAAGAGTGCTGTTTTCTCAAAAGCAGAGTGTGTTTCTTGCAAGGCGAGCTAGCGTTTGTTTCCCATCCTAAAAGGAGTTGAAACCCATGCAGTTTGTGGTCCTACGAGCAAGAGTTGTTTTCTGCTAAGAAGAGTCACTATTGCACTCCCATTGCCATACACAGTGCAAATAGCACTCGCGTCTGTTCCCGGCAAGTACAGTGTATTGGACTGAAGAGAAGCTACTGTTCTGGTCAGTTTCCTAAGCAGAGTTGAACTAGATATGCCCCGTGTGTGTAGGAGGCACAGTTCTTTTGTTCTGAGCAAGCTCACTGTTCTGGCCCTATAGGAAACACAGGAGAGTAGAAGAGTGCTGTTTTCTCAAAAGCAGAGTGTGTTTCTTGCAAAACGAGCTAGCGTTTGTTTCCCAGTCCTAAACGGAGTTGAATCCCATGCAGTTTCTGGTCCTACGAGCAAGAGTTGTTTTCTGCTAAGAAGAGTCACTATTGCGCTCCCATTGCCATACACAGTGCAAATAGCACTCGCGTCTGTTCCCAGCAAGTGCAGTGTATTGGACTGAAGAGAAGCTACTGTTCTGGTCAGTTTCCTAAGCAGAGTTGAACTAGATATGCCCCGTGTGTGTAGGAAGCACAGTTCTTTTGTTCTGAGCAAGCTCACTGTTCTGGCCCTATAGGAAACACAGGAGAGTAGAAGAGTGCTGTTTTCTCAAAAGCAGAGTGTGTTTCTTGCAAGGCGAGCTAGCGTTTGTTTCCCATTCCTAAACAGAGTTGAATCCCATGCAGATTCTGGTCCTACGAGCAAGAGTTGTTTTCTGCTAAGAAGAGTCACTATTGCGCTCCCATTGCCATACACAGTGCAAATAGCACTCGCGTCTGTTCCCAGCAAGTACAGTGTATTGGAATGAAGAGAAGCTACTGTTCTGGTCAGTTTCCTAAGCAGAGTTGAACTAGATATGCCCCGTGTGTGTAGGAAGCACAGTTCTTTTGTTCTGAGCAAGCTCACTGTTCTGGCCCTATAGGAAACACAGGAGAGTAGAAGAGTGCTGTTTTCTCAAAAGCAGAGTGTGTTTCTTGCAAGGCGAGCTAGCGTTTGTTTCCCAGTCCTAAACAGAGTAGAATCCCATGCAGTTTCTGGTCCTACGAGCAAGAGTTGTTTTCTGCTAAGAAGAGTCACTATTGCGCTCCCATTGCCATACACAGTGCAAATAGCACTCGCGTCTGTTCCCAGCAAGTACAGTGTATTGGACTGAAGAGAAGCTACTGTTCTGGTCAGTTTCCTAAGCAGAGTTGAACTAGATATGCCCCCTGTGTGTAGGAAGCACAGTTCTTTTGTTCTGAGCAAGCTCACTGTTTGGCCCTATAGGAAACACAGGAGAGTAGAAGAGTGCTGTTTTCTCAAAAGCAGAGTGTGTTTCTTGCAAGGCGAGCTAGCGTTTGTTTCCCAGTCCTAAACGGAGTAGAATCCCATGCAGTTTCTGGTCCTACGAGCAAGAGTTGTTTTCTGCTAAGAAGAGTCACTATTGCGCTCCCATTGCCATACACAGTGCAAATAGCACTCGCGTCTGTTCCCAGCAAGTACAGTGTATTGGACTGAAGAGAAGCTACTGTTCTGGTCAGTTTCCTAAGCAGAGTTGAACTAGATATGCCCCGTGTGTGTAGGAAGCACAGTTCTTTTGTTCTGAGCAAGCTCACTGTTCTGGCCCTATAGGAAACACAGGAGAGTAGAAGAGTGCTGTTTTCTCAAAAGCAGAGTGTGTTTCTTGCAAGGCGAGCTAGCGTTTGTTTCCCAGTCCAAAACGGAGTAGAATCCCATGCAGTTTGTGGTCCTACGAGCAAGAGTTGTTTTCTGCTAAGAAGAGTCACTATTGCGCTCCCATTGCCATACACAGTGCAAATAGCACTCGCGTCTGTTCCCAGCAAGTACAGTGTATTGGACTGAAGAGAAGCTACTGTTCTTGTCAGTTTCCTAAGCAGAGTTGAACTAGATATGCCCCGTGTGTGTAGGAAGCACAGTTCTTTTGTTCTGAGCAAGCTCACTGTTCTGGCCCTATAGGAAACACAGGAGAGTAGAAGAGTGCTGTTTTCTCAAAAGCAGAGTGTGTTTCTTGCAAAACGAGCTAGCGTTTGTTTCCCAGTCCTAAACGGAGTTGAATCCCATGCAGTTTCTGGTCCTACGAGCAAGAGTTGTTTTCTGCTAAGAAGAGTCACTATTGCGCTCCCATTGCCATACACAGTGCAAATAGCACTCGCGTCTGTTCCCAGCAAGTACAGTGTATTGGACTGAAGAGAAGCTACTGTTCTGGTCAGTTTCCTAAGCAGAGTTGAACTAGATATGCCCCATGTGTGTAGGAAGCACAGTTCATTTGTTCTGAGCAAGCTCACTGTTCTGGCCCTATAGGAAACACAGGAGAGTAGAAGAGTGCTGTTTTCTCAAAAGCAGAGTGTGTTTCTTGCAAGGCGAGCTAGCGTTTGTTTCCCATTCCTAAACAGAGTTGAATCCCATGCAGATTCTGGTCCTACGAGCAAGAGTTGTTTTCTGCTAAGAAGAGTCACTATTGCGCTCCCATTGCCATACACAGTGCAAATAGCACTCGCGTCTGTTCCCAGCAAGTACAGTGTATTGGAATGAAGAGAAGCTACTGTTCTGGTCAGTTTCCTAAGCAGAGTTGAACTAGATATGCCCCGTGTGTGTAGGAAGCACAGTTCTTTTGTTCTGAGCAAGCTCACTGTTCTGGACCTATAGGAAACACAGGAGAGTAGAAGAGTGCTGTTTTCTCAAAAGCAGAGTGTGTTTCTTGCAAGGCGAGCTAGCGTTTGTTTCCCAGTCCTAAACGGAGTAGAATCCCATGCAGATTCTGGTCCTACGAGCAAGAGTTGTTTTCTGCTAAGAAGAGTCACTATTGCACTCCCATTGCCATACACAGTGCAAATAGCACTCGCGTCTGTTCCCAGCAAGTACAGTGTATTGGACTGAAGAGAAGCTACTGTTCTTGTCAGTTTCCTAAGCAGAGTTGAACTAGATATGCCCCGTGTGTGTAGGAAGCACAGTTCTTTTGTTCTGAGCAAGCTCACTGTTCTGGCCCTATAGGAAACACAGGAGAGTAGAAGAGTGCTGTTTTCTCAAAAGCAGAGTGTGTTTCTTGCAAGGCGAGCTAGCGTTTGTTTCCCAGTCCTAAACGGAGTTGAATCCCATGCAGTTTCTGGTCCTACGAGCAAGAGTTGTTTTCTGCTAAGAAGAGTCACTATTGCGCTCCCATTGCCATACACAGTGCAAATAGCATTCGCGTCTGTTCCCAGCAAGTACAGTGTATTGGACTGAAGAGAAGCTACTGTTCTGGTCAGTTTCCTAAGCAGAGTTGAACTAGATATGCCCCGTGTGTGTAGGAAGCACAGTTCTTTTGTTCTGAGCAAGCTCACTGTTCTGGCCCTATAGGAAACACAGGAGAGTAGAAGAGTGCTGTTTTCTCAAAAGCAGAGTGTGTTTCTTGCAAGGCGAGCTAGCGTTTGTTTCCCAGTCCTAAACGGAGTAGAATCCCATGCAGATTCTGGTCCTACGAGCAAGAGTTGTTTTCTGCTAAGAAGAGTCACTATTGCGCTCCCATTGCCATACACAGTGCAAATAGCACTCGCGTCTGTTCCCAGCAAGTACAGTGTATTGGACTGAAGAGAAGCTACTGTTCTTGTCAGTTTCTTAAGCAGAGTTGAACTAGATATGGCCCGTGTGTGTAGGAAGCACAGTTCTTTTGTTCTGAGCATGCTCACTGTTCTGGCCCTATAGGAAACACAGGAGAGTAGAAGAGTGCTGTTTTCTCAAAAGCAGAGTGTGTTTCTTGCAAGGCGAGCTAACGTTTGTTTCCCAGTCCTAAACGGAGTTGAATCCCATGCAGTTTCTGGTCCTACGAGCAAGAGTTGTTTTCTGCTTAGAAGAGTCACTATTGCGCTCCCATTGCCATACACAGTGCAAATAGCACTCGCGTCTGTTCCCAGCAAGTACAGTGTATTGGACTGAAGAGAAGCTACTGTTCTGGTCAGTTTCCTAAGCAGAGTTGAACTAGATATGCCCCGTGTGTGTAGGAAGCACAGTTCTTTTGTTCTGAGCAAGCTCACTGTTCTGGCCCTATAGGAAACACAGGAGAGTAGAAGAGTGCTGTTTTCTCAAAAGCAGAGTGTGTTTCTTGCAAGGCGAGCTAGCGTTTGTTTCCCAGTCCTAAACGGAGTTGAATCCCATGCAGTTTCTGGTCCTTCGAGCAAGAGTTGTTTTCTGCTTAGAAGAGTCACTATTGCGCTCCCATTGCCATACACAGTGCAAATAGCACTCGCGTCTGTTCCCAGCAAGTACAGTGTATTGGACTGAAGAGAAGCTACTGTTCTGGTCAGTTTCCTAAGCAGAGTTGAACTAGATATGCCCCGTGTGTGTAGGAAGCACAGTTCTTTGGTTCTGAGCAAGCTCACTGTTCTGGCCCTATAGGAAACACAGGAGAGTAGAAGAGTGCTGTTTTCTCAAAAGCAGAGTGTGTTTCTTGCAAGGCGAGCTAGTGTTTGTTTCCCATCCTAAAAGGAGTTGAAACCCATGCAGTTTGTGGTCCTACGAGCAAGAGTTGTTTTCTGCTAAGAAGAGTCACTATTGCGCTCCCATTGCCATACACAGTGCAAATAGCACTCGCGTCTGTTCCCAGCAAGTACAGTGTATTGGACTGAAGAGAAGCTACTGTTCTTGTCAGTTTCCTAAGCAGAGTTGAACTAGATATGCCCCGTGTGTGTAGGAAGCACAGTTCTTTTGTTCTGAGCAAGCTCACTGTTCTGGCCCTATAGGAAACACAGGAGAGTAGAAGAGTGCTGTTTTCTCAAAAGCAGAGTGTGTTTCTTGCAAAACGAGCTAGCGTTTGTTTCCCAGTCCTAAACGGAGTTGAATCCCATGCAGTTTCTGGTCCTACGAGCAAGAGTTGTTTTCTGCTAAGAAGAGTCACTATTGCGCTCCCATTGCCATACACAGTGCAAATAGCACTCGCGTCTGTTCCCAGCAAGTACAGTGTATTGGACTGAAGAGAAGCTACTGTTCTTGTCAGTTTCCTAAGCAGAGTTGAACTAGATATGCCCCGTGTGTGTAGGAAGCACAGTTCTTTTGTTCTGAGCAAGCTCACTGTTCTGGCCCTATAGGAAACACAGGAGAGTAGAAGAGTGCTGTTTTTTCAAAAGCAGAGTGTGTTTCTTGCAAGGCGAGCTAGCGTTTGTTTCCCAGTCCTAAACGGAGTTGAATCCCATGCAGATTCTGGTCCTACGAGCAAGAGTTGTTTTCTGCTAAGAAGAGTCACTATTGCGCTCCCATTGCCATACACAGTGCAAATAGCACTCGCGTCTGTTCCCAGCAAGTACAGTGTATTGGACTGAAGAGAAGCTACTGTTCTTGTCAGTTTCCTAAGCAGAGTTGAACTAGATATGGCCCGTGTGTGTAGGAAGCACAGTTCTTTGGTTCTGAGCAAGCTCACTGTTCTGGCCCTATAGGAAACACAGGAGAGTAGAAGAGTGCTGTTTTCTCAAAAGCAGAGTGTGTTTCTTGCAAGGCAAGCTAGCGTTTGTTTCCCAGTCCTAAACGGAGTAGAATCCCATGCAGTTTCTGGTCCTACGAGCAAGAGTTGTTTTCTGCTAAGAGGAGTCACTATTGCGCTCCCATTGCCATACACAGTGCAAATAGCACTCGCGTCTGTTCCCAGCAAGTACAGTGTATTGGACTGAAGAGAAGCTACTGTTCTGGTCAGTTTCCTAAGCAGAGTTGAACTAGATATGCCCCGTGTGTGTAGGAAGCACAGTTCTTTTGTTCTGAGCAAGCTCACTGTTCTGGCCCTATAGGAAACACAGGAGAGTAGAAGAGTGCTGTTTTCTCAAAAGCAGAGTGTGTTTCTTGCAAGGCGAGCTAGCGTTTGTTTCCCAGTCCTAAACAGAGTAGAATCCCATGCAGTTTGTGGTCCTACGAGCAAGAGTTGTTTTCTGCTAAGAAGAGTCACTATTGCGCTCTCATTGCCATACACAGTGCAAATAGCACTCGCGTCTGTTCCCAGCAAGTACAGTGTATTGGACTGAAGAGAAGCTACTGTTCTGGTCAGTTTCCTAAGCAGAGTTGAACTAGATATGCCCCCTGTGTGTAGGAAGCACAGTTCTTTTGTTCTGAGCAAGCTCACTGTTCTGGCCCTATAGGAAACACAGGAGAGTAGAAGAGTGCTGTTTTCTCAAAAGCAGAGTGTGTTTCTTGCAAGGCGAGCTAGCGTTTGTTTCCCAGTCCTAAACGGAGTTGAATCCCATGCAGTTTCTGGTCCTACGAGCAAGAGTTGTTTTCTGCTAAGAAGAGTCACTATTGCACTCCCATTGCCATACACAGTGCAAGTAGCACTCGCGTCTGTTCCCAGCAAGTACAGTGTATTGGACTGAAGAGAAGCTACTGTTCTGGTCAGTTTCCTAAGCAGAGTTGAACTAGATATGCCCCGTGTGTGTAGGAAGCACAGTTCTTTTGTTCTGAGCAAGCTCACTGTTCTGGCCCTATAGGAAACACAGGAGAGTAGAAGAGTGCTGTTTTCTCAAAAGCAGAGTGTGTTTCTTGCAAGGCGAGCTAGCGTTTGTTTCCCAGTCCTAAACGGAGTTGAATCCCATGCAGTTTCTGGTCCTACGAGCAAGAGTTGTTTTCTGCTAGGAAGAGTCACTATTGCGCTCCCATTGCCATACACAGTGCAAATAGCACTCGCGTCTGTTCCCAGCAAGTACAGTGTATTGGACTGAAGAGAAGCTACTGTTCTTGTCAGTTTCCTAAGCAGAGTTGAACTAGATATGCCCCATGTGTGTAGGAAGCACAGTTCTTTTGTTCTGAGCAAGCTCACTGTTCTGGCCCTATAGGAAACACAGGAGAGTAGAATAGTGCTGTTTTCTCAAAAGCAGAGTGTGTTTCTTGCAAGGCGAGCTAGCGTTTGTTTCCCAGTCCTAAACGGAGTAGAATCCCATGCAGTTTCTGGTCCTATGAGCAAGAGTTGTTTTCTGCTAAGAAGAGTCACTATTGCGCTCCCATTGCCATACACAGTGCAAATAGCACTCGCGTCTGTTCCCAGCAAGTACAGTGTATTGGACTGAAGAGAAGCTACTGTTCTGGTCAGTTTCCTAAGCAGAGTTGAACTAGATATGCCCCGTGTGTGTAGGAAGCACAGTTCTTTTGTTCTAAGCAAGCTCACTGTTCTGGCCCTATAGGAAACACAGGAGAGTAGAAGAGTGCTGTTTTCTCAAAAGCAGAGTGTGTTTCTTGCAAGGCGAGCTAGCGTTTGTTTCCCAGTCCAAAACGGAGTAGAATCCCATGCAGTTTGTGGTCCTACGAGCAAGAGTTGTTTTCTGCTAAGAAGAGTCACTATTGCGCTCCCATTGCCATACACAGTGCAAATAGCACTCGCGTCTGTTCCCAGCAAGTACAGTGTATTGGACTGAAGAGAAGCTACTGTTCTTGTCAGTTTCCTAAGCAGAGTTGAACTAGATATGCCCCGTGTGTGTAGGAAGCACAGTTCTTTTGTTCTGAGCAAGCTCACTGTTCTGGCCCTATAGGAAACACAGGAGAGTAGAAGAGTGCTGTTTTCTAAAAAGCAGAGTGTGTTTCTTGCAAGGCGAGCTAGCGTTTGTTTCCCAGTCCTAAACAGAGTAGAATCCCATGCAGTTTGTGGTCCTACGAGCAAGAGTTGTTTTCTGCTAAGAAGAGTCACTATTGCGCTCCCATTGCCATACACAGTGCAAATAGCACTCGCGTCTGTTCCCAGCAAGTACAGTGTATTGGACTTAAGAGAAGCTACTGTTCTGGTCAGTTTCCTAAGCAGAGTTGAACTAGATATGCCCCGTGTGTGTAGGAAGCACAGTTCTTTTGTTCTGAGCAAGCTCACTGTTCTGGCCCTATAGGAAACACAGGAGAGTAGAAGAGTGCTGTTTTCTCAAAAGCAGAGTGTGTTTCTTGCAAAACGAGCTAACGTTTGTTTCCCAGTCCTAAACGGAGTTGAATCCCATGCAGTTTCTGGTCCTACGAGCAAGAGTTGTTTTCTGCTAAGAAGAGTCACTATTGCGCTCCCATTGCCATACACAGTGCAAATAGCACTCGCGTCTGTTCCCAGCAAGTACAGTGTATTGGACTGAAGAGAAGCTACTGTTCTTGTCAGTTTCCTAAGCAGAGTTGAACTAGATATGCCCCGTGTGTGTAGGAAGCACAGTTCTTTTGTTCTGAGCAAGCTCACTGTTCTGGCCCTATAGGAAACACAGGAGAGTAGAAGAGTGCTGTTTTCTCAAAAGCAGAGTGTGTTTCTTGCAAGGCGAGCTAGCGTTTGTTTCCCAGTCCTAAACAGAGTTGAATCCCATGAAGATTCTGGTCCTACGAGCAAGAGTTGTTTTCTGCTAAGAAGAGTCACTATTGCGCTCCCATTGCCATACACAGTGCAAATAGCACTCGCGTCTGTTCCCAGCAAGTACAGTGTATTGGAATGAAGAGAAGCTACTGTTCTGGTCAGTTTCCTAAGCAGAGTTGAACTAGATATGCCCCGTGTGTGTAGGAAGCACAGTTCTTTTGTTCTGAGCAAGCTCACTGTTCTGGCCCTATAGGAAACAGGAGAGTAGAAGAGTGCTGTTTCCTCAAAAGCAGAGTGTGTTTCTTGCAAGGCGAGCTAGCGTTTGTTTCCCAGTCCTAAACGGAGTTGAATCCCATGCAGTTTCTGGTCCTACGAGCAAGAGTTGTTTTCTGCTAAGAAGAGTCACTATTGCGCTCCCATTGCCATACACAGTGCAAATAGCACTCGCGTCTGTTCCCAGCAAGTACAGTGTATTGGACTGAAGAGAAGCTACTGTTCTGGTCAGTTTCCTAAGCAGAGTTGAACTAGATATGCCCCGTGTGTGTAGGAAGCACAGTTCTTTTGTTCTGAGCAAGCTCACTGTTCTGGCCCTATAGGAAACACAGGAGAGTAGAAGAGTGCTGTTTTCTCAAAAGCAGAGTGTGTTTCTTGCAAGGCGAGCTAACGTTTGTTTCCCAGTCCTAAACGGAGTTGAATCCCATGCAGTTTCTGGTCCTACGAGCAAGAGTTGTTTTCTGCTTAGAAGAGTCACTATTGCGCTCCCATTGCCATACACAGTGCAAATAGCACTCGCGTCTGTTCCCAGCAAGTACAGTGTATTGGACTGAAGAGAAGCTACTGTTCTGGTCAGTTTCCTAAGCAGAGTTGAACTAGATATGCCCCGTGTGTGTAGGAAGCACAGTTCTTTTGTTCTGAGCAAGCTCACTGTTCTGGCCCTATAGGAAACACAGGAGAGTAGAAGAGTGCTGTTTTCTCAAAAGCAGAGTGTGTTTCTTGCAAGGCGAGCTAGCGTTTGTTTCCCAGTCCTAAACGGAGTTGAATCCCATGCAGTTTCTGGTCCTACGAGCAAGAGTTGTTTTCTGCTTAGAAGAGTCACTATTGCGCTCCCATTGCCATACACAGTGCAAATAGCACTCGCGTCTGTTCCCAGCAAGTACAGTGTATTGGACTGAAGAGAAGCTACTGTTCTGGTCAGTTTCCTAAGCAGAGTTGAACTAGATATGCCCCGTGTGTGTAGGAAGCACAGTTCTTTGGTTCTGAGCAAGCTCACTGTTCTGGCCCTATAGGAAACACAGGAGAGTAGAAGAGTGCTGTTTTCTCAAAAGCAGAGTGTGTTTCTTGCAAGGCGAGCTAGCGTTTGTTTCCCAGTCCTAAACGGAG
>NW_026737944.1:0-29001 GCF_949786415.1 Peromyscus eremicus
GCTTAGGAAACTGACCAGAACAGTAGCTTCTCTTCAGTCCAATACACTGTACTTGCTGGGAACAGACGCGAGTGCTATTTGCACTGTGTATGGCAATGGGAGCGCAATAGTGACTCTTCTTAGCAGAAAACAACTCTTGCTCGTAGGACCAGAAACTGCATGGGATTCAACTCCGTTTAGGACTGGGAAACAAACGCTAGCTCGCCTTGCAAGAAACACACTCTGCTTTTGAGAAAACAGCACTCTTCTACTCTCCTGTGTTTCCTATAGGGCCAGAACAGTGAGCTTGCTCAGAACAAAAGAACTGTGCTTCCTACATACACGGGCCATATCTAGTTCAACTCTGCTTAGGAAACTGACCAGAACAGTAGCTTCTCTTCAGTCCAATACACTGTACTTGCTGGGAACAGACGCGAGTGCTATTTGCACTGTGTATGGCAAAGGGAGCGCAATAGTGACTCTTCTTAGCAGAAAACAACTCTTGCTCGTAGGACCACAAACTGCATGGGATTCAACTCCGTTTAGGACTGGGAAACAAACGCTAGCTCGCCTTGCAAGAAACACACTCTGCTTTTGAGAAAACAGCACTCTTCTACTCTCCTGTGTTTCCTATAGGGCCAGAACAGTGAGCTTGCTCAGAACAAAAGAACTGTGCTTCCTACACACACGGGCCATATCTAGTTCAACTCTGCTTAGGAAACTGACCAGAACAGTAGCTTCTCTTCAGTCCAATACACTGTACTTGCTGGGAACAGACGCGAGTGCTATTTGCACTGTGTATGGCAATGGGAGCGCAATAGTGACTCTTCTTAGCAGAAAACAACTCTTGCTCGTAGGACCAGAATCTGCATGGGATTCAACTCCGTTTAGGACTGGGAAACAAACGCTAGCTCGCCTTGCAAGAAACACACTCTGCTTTTGAGAAAACAGCACTCTTCTACTCTCCTGTGTTTCCTATAGGGCCAGAACAGTGAGCTTGCTCAGAACCAAAGAACTGTGCTTCCTACACACACGGGGCATATCTAGTTCAACTCTGCTTAGGAAACTGACCAGAACAGTAGCTTCTCTTCAGTCCAATACACTGTACTTGCTGGGAACAGACGCGAGTGCTATTTGCACTGTGTATGGCAATGGGAGCGCAATAGTGACTCTTCTTAGCAGAAAACAACTCTTGCTCGTAGGACCAGAAACTGCATGGGATTCTACTCCGCTTAGGACTGGGAAACAAACGCTAGCTCGCCTTGCAAGAAACACACTCTGCTTTTGAGAAAACAGCACTCTTCTACTCTCCTGTGTTTCCTATAGGGCCAGAACAGTGAGCTTGCTCAGAACCAAAGAACTGTGCTTCCTACACACACGGGGCATATCTAGTTCAACTCTGCTTAGGAAACTGACCAGAACAGTAGCTTCTCTTCAGTCCAATACACTGTACTTGCTGGGAACAGACCCGAGTGCTATTTGCACTGTGTATGGCAATGGGAGTGCAATAGTGACTCTTCTTAGCAGAAAACAACTCTTGCTCGTAGGACCAGAAACTGCATGGGATTCTACTCCGTTAGGACTGGGAAACAAACGCTAGCTCGCCTTGCAAGAAACACACTCTGCTTTTGAGAAAACAGCACTCTTCTACTCTCCTGTGTTTCCTATAGGGCCAGAACAGTTGAGCTTGCTCAGAACAAAAGAACTGTGCTTCCTACACACACGGGCCATATCTAGTTCAACTCTGCTTAGGAAACTGACCAGAACAGTAGCTTCTCTTCAGTCCAATACACTGTACTTGCTGGGAACAGACGCGAGTGCTATTTGCACTGTGTATGGCAATGGGAGCGCAATAGTGACTCTTCTTAGCAGAAAACAACTCTTGCTCGTAGGACCAGAAACTGCATGGGATTCAACTCCGTTTAGGACTGGGAAACAAACGCTAGCTCGCCTTGCAAGAAACACACTCTGCTTTTGAGAAAACAGCACTCTTCTACTCTCCTGTGTTTCCTATAGGGCCAGAACAGTGAGCTTGCTCAGAACCAAAGAACTGTGCTTCCTACACACACGGGCCATATCTAGTTCAACTCTGCTTAGGAAACTGACCAGAACAGTAGCTTCTCTTCAGTCCAATACACTGTACTTGCTGGGAACAGACGCGAGTGCCATTTGCACTGTGCATGGCAATGGGAGCGCAATAGTGACTCTTCTTAGCAGAAAACAACTCTTGCTCGTAGGACCAGAAACTGCATGGGATTCAACCCCTTTTAGGACTTGGAAACAAACGCTAGCTCGCCTTGCAAGAAACACACTCTGCTTTTGAGAAAACAGCACTCTTCTACTCTCCTGTGTTTCCTATAGGGCCAGAACAGTGAGCTTGCTCAGAACAAAAGAACTGTGGTTCCTACACACACGGGGCATGTCTAGTTCAACTCTGCTTAGGAAACTGACCAGAACAGTAGCTTCTCTTCAGTCCAATACACTGTACTTGCTGGGAACAGACGCCAGTTGCTATTTGCACTGTGTATGGCAATGGGAGCGCAATAGTGACTCTTCTTAGCAGAAAACAACTCTTGCTTGTAGGACCAGAAACTGCATGGGATTCTACTCTGCTTAGGACTGGGAAACAAACGCTAGCTCGCCTTGCAAGAAACACACTCTGCTTTTGAGAAAACAGCACTCTTCTACTCTCCTGTGTTTCCTATAGGGCCAGAACAGTGAGCTTGCTCAGAACCAAAGAACTGTGCTTCCTACACACACGGGGCATATCTAGTTCAACTCTGCTTAGGAAACTGACCAGAACAGTAGCTTCTCTTCAGTCCAATACACTGTACTTGCTGGGAACAGACGCGAGTGCTATTTGCACTGTGTATGGCAATGGGAGCGCAATAGTGACTCTTCTTAGCAGAAAACAACTCTTGCTCGTAGGACCAGAAACTGCATGGGATTCAACTCCGTTTAGGACTGGGAAACAAACGCTAGCTCGCCTTGCAAGAAACACACTCTGCTTTTGAGAAAACAGCACTCTTCTACGCTCCTGTGTTTCCTATAGGGCCAGAACAGTGAGCTTGCTCAGAACCAAAGAACTGTGCTTCCTACACACACGGGGCATATCTAGTTCAACTCTGCTTAGGAAACTGACCAGAACAGTAGCTTCTCTTCAGTCCAATACACTGTACTTGCTGGGAACAGACGCGAGTGCTACTTGCACTGTGTATGGCAATGGGAGCGCAATAGTGACTCTTCTTAGCAGAAAACAACTCTTGCTCGTAGGACCAGAAACTGCATGGGATTCAACTCCGTTTAGGACTGGGAAACAAACGCTAGCTCGCCTTGCAAGAAACACACTCTGCTTTTGAGAAAACAGCACTCTTCTACTCTCCTGTGTTTCCTATAGGGCCAGAACAGTGAGCTTGCTCAGAACAAAAGAACTGTGCTTCCTACACACACGGGGCATATCTAGTTCAACTCTGCTTAGGAAACTGACCAGAACAGTAGCTTCTCTTCAGTCCAATACACTGTACTTGCTGGGAACAGACGCGAGTGCTATTTGCACTGTGTATGGCAATGGGAGCGCAATAGTGACTCTTCTTAGCAGAAAACAACTCTTGCTCGTAGGACCAGAAACTGCATGGGATTCAACTCCGTTTAGGACTGGGAAACAAACGCTAGCTCGCCTTGCAAGAAACACACTCTGCTTTTGAGAAAACAGCACTCTTCTACTCTCCTGTGTTTCCTATAGGGCCAGAACAGTGAGCTTGCTCAGAACAAAAGAACTGTGCTTCCTACACACACGGGGCATATCTAGTTCAACTCTGCTTAGGAAACTGACCAGAACAGTAGCTTCTCTTCAGTCCAATACACTGTACTTGCTGGGAACAGACGCGAGTGCTATTTGCACTGTGTATGGCAATGAGAGCGCAATAGTGACTCTTCTTAGCAGAAAACAACTCTTGCTCGTAGGACCAGAAACAGCGTGGGATTCAACTCCGTTTAGGACTGGGAAACAAACGCTAGCTCGCCTTGCAAGAAACACACTCTGCTTTTGAGAAAACAGCACTCTTCTACTCTCCTGTGTTTCCTATAGGGCCAGAACAGTGAGCTTGCTCAGAACCAAAGAACTGTGCTTCCTACACACACGGGCCATATCTAGTTCAACTCTGCTTAGGAAACTGACAAGAACAGTAGCTTCTCTTCAGTCCAATACACTGTACTTGCTGGGAACAGACGCGAGTGCTATTTGCACTGTGTATGGCAATGGGAGCACAATAGTGACTCTTCTTAGCAGAAAACAACTCTTGCTCGTAGGACCACAAACTGCATGGGATTCAACTCCGTTTAGGACTGGGAAACAAACGCTAGCTCGCCTTGCAAGAAACACACTCTGCTTTTGAGAAAACAGCACTCTTCTACTCTCCTGTGTTTCCTATAGGGCCAGAACAGTGAGCTTGCTCAGAACCAAAGAACTGTGCTTCCTACACACACGGGGCATATCTAGTTCAACTCTGCTTAGGAAACTGACCAGAACAGTAGCTTCTCTTCAGTCCAATACACTGTACTTGCTGGGAACAGACGCGAGTGCTATTTGCACTGTGTATGGCAATGGGAGCGCAATAGTGACTCTTCTTAGCAGAAAACAACTCTTGCTCGTAGGACCAGAAACTGCATGGGATTCAACTCCGTTTAGGACTGGGAAACAAACGCTAGCTCGCCTTGCAAGAAACACACTCTGCTTTTGAGAAAACAGCACTCTTCTACTCTCCTGTGTTTCCTAGAGGGCCAGAACAGTGAGCTTGCTCAGAACAAAAGAACTGTGCTTCCTACACACACGGGGCATATCTAGTTCAACTCTGCTTAGGAAACTGACCAGAACAGTAGCTTCTCTTCAGTCCAATACACTGTACTTGCTGGGAACAGACGCGAGTGCTATTTGCACTGTGTATGGCAATGGGAGCGCAATAGTGACTCTTCTTAGCAGAAAACAACTCTTGCTCGTAGGACCACAAACTGCATGGGATTCTACTCCGTTTAGGACTGGGAAACAAACGCTAGCTCGCCTTGCAAGAAACACACTCTGCTTTTGAGAAAACAGCACTCTTCTACTCTCCTGTGTTTCCTATAGGGCCAGAACAGTGAGCTTGCTCAGAACAAAAGAACTGTGCTTCCTACACACACGGGGCATATCTAGTTCAACTCTGCTTAGGAAACTGACCAGAACAGTAGCTTCTCTTCAGTCCAATACACTGTACTTGCTGGGAACAGACGCGAGTGCTATTTGCACTGTGCATGGCAATGGGAGCGCAATAGTGACTCTTCTTAGCAGAAAACAACTCTTGCTCGTAGGACCAGAAACTGCATGGGATTCAACTCCGTTTAGGACTGGGAAACAAACGCTAGCTCGCCTTGCAAGAAACACACTCTTCTTTTGAGAAAACAGCACTCTTCTACTCTCCTGTGTTTCCTATAGGGCCAGAACAGTGAGCTTGCTCAGAACCAAAGAACTGTGCTTCCTACACACACGGGGCATATCTAGTTCAACTCTGCTTAGGAAACTGACCAGAACAGTAGCTTCTCTTCAGTCCAATACACTGTACTTGCTGGGAACAGACGCGAGTGCTATTTGCACTGTGTATGGCAATGGGAGCGCAATAGTGACTCTTCTTAGCAGAAAACAACTCTTGCTCGTAGGACCAGAAACAGCGTGGGATTCAACTCCGTTTAGGACTGGGAAACAAACGCTAGCTCGCCTTGCAAGAAACACACTCTGCTTTTGAGAAAACAGCACTCTTCTACTCTCCTGTGTTTCCTATAGGGCCAGAACAGTGAGCTTGCTCAGAACCAAAGAACTGTGCTTCCTACACACACGGGCCATATCTAGTTCAACTCTGCTTAGGAAACTGACAAGAACAGTAGCTTCTCTTCAGTCCAATACACTGTACTTGCTGGGAACAGACGCGAGTGCTATTTGCACTGTGTATGGCAATGGGAGCACAATAGTGACTCTTCTTAGCAGAAAACAACTCTTGCTCGTAGGACCACAAACTGCATGGGATTCAACTCCGTTTAGGACTGGGAAACAAACGCTAGCTCGCCTTGCAAGAAACACACTCTGCTTTTGAGAAAACAGCACTCTTCTACTCTCCTGTGTTTCCTATAGGGCCAGAACAGTGAGCTTGCTCAGAACCAAAGAACTGTGCTTCCTACACACACGGGGCATATCTAGTTCAACTCTGCTTAGGAAACTGACAAGAACAGTAGCTTCTCTTCAGTCCAATACACTGTACTTGCTGGGAACAGACGCGAGTGCTATTTGCACTGTGTATGGCAATGGGAGCGCAATAGTGACTCTTCTTAGCAGAAAACAACTCTTGTTCGTAGGACCAGAATCTGCATGGGATTCAACTCCGTTTAGGACTGGGAAACAAACGCTAGCTCGCCTTGCAAGAAACACACTCTGCTTTTGAGAAAACAGCACTCTTCTACTCTCCTGTGTTTCCTATAGGGCCAGAACAGTGAGCTTGCTCAGAACAAAAGAACTGTGCTTCCTACACACACGGGGCATATCTAGTTCAACTCTGCTTAGGAAACTGACCAGAACAGTAGCTTCTCTTCAGTCCAATACACTGTACTTGCTGGGAACAGACGCGAGTGCTATTTGCACTGTGTATGGCAATGGGAGCACAATAGTGACTCTTCTTAGCAGAAAACAACTCTTGCTCGTAGGACCACAAACTGCATGGGATTCTACTCCGTTTAGGACTGGGAAACAAACGCTAGCTCGCCTTGCAAGAAACACACTCTGCTTTTGAGAAAACAGCACTCTTCTACTCTCCTGTGTTTCCTATAGGGCCAGAACAGTGAGCTTGCTCAGAACAAAAGAACTGTGCTTCCTACACACACGGGGCATATCTAGTTCAACTCTGCTTAGGAAACTGACCAGAACAGTAGCTTCTCTTCAGTCCAATACACTGTACTTGCTGGGAACAGACGCGAGTGCTATTTGCACTGTGCATGGCAATGGGAGCGCAATAGTGACTCTTCTTAGCAGAAAACAACTCTTGCTCGTAGGACCAGAAACTGCATGGGATTCAACTCCGTTTAGGACTGGGAAACAAACGCTAGCTCGCCTTGCAAGAAACACACTCTGCTTTTGAGAAAACAGCACTCTTCTACTCTCCTGTGTTTCCTATAGGGCCAGAACAGTGAGCTTGCTCAGAACAAAAGAACTGTGCTTCCTATACACACGGGGCATATCTAGTTCAACTCTGCTTAGGAAACTGACCAGAACAGTAGCTTCTCTTCAGTCCAATACACTGTACTTGCTGGGAACAGACGCCAGTGCTATTTGCACTGTGTATGGCAATGGGAGCGCAATAGTGACTCTTCTTAGCAGAAAACAACTCTTGCTCGTAGGACCAGAAACTGCATGGGATTCTACTCCGTTTAGGACTGGGAAACAAACGCTAGCTCGCCTTGCAAGAAACACACTCTGCTTTTGAGAAAACAGCACTCTTCTACTCTCCTGTGTTTCCTATAGGGCCAGAACAGTGAGCTTGCTCAGAACCAAAGAACTGTGCTTCCTACACACACGGGGCATATCTAGTTCAACTCTGCTTAGGAAACTGACCAGAACAGTAGCTTCTCTTCAGTCCAATACACTGTACTTGCTGGGAACAGACGCGAGTGCTATTTGCACTGTGTATGGCAATGGGAGCGCAATAGTGACTCTTCTTAGCAGAAAACAACTCTTGCTCGTAGGACCAGAAACTGCATGGGATTCAACTCCGTTTAGGACTGGGAAACAAACGCTAGCTCGCCTTGCAAGAAACATACTCTGCTTTTGAGAAAACAGCACTCTTCTACTCTCCTGTGTTTCCTATAGGGCCAGAACAGTGAGCTTGCTCAGAACCAAAGAACTGTGCTTCCTACACACACGGGGCATATCTAGTTCAACTCTGCTTAGGAAACTGACCAGAACAGTAGCTTCTCTTCAGTCCAATACACTGTACTTGCTGGGAACAGACGCGAGTGCTACTTGCACTGTGTATGGCAATGGGAGCGCAATAGTGACTCTTCTTAGCAGAAAACAACTCTTGCTCGTAGGACCAGAAACTGCATGGGATTCAACTCCGTTTAGGACTGGGAAACAAACGCTAGCTCGCCTTGCAAGAAACACACTCTGCTTTTGAGAAAACAGCACTCTTCTACTCTCCTGTGTTTCCTATAGGGCCAGAACAGTGAGCTTGCTCAGAACAAAAGAACTGTGCTTCCTACACACACGGGCCATATCTAGTTAAACTCTGCTTAGGAAACTGACAAGAACAGTAGCTTCTCTTCAGTCCAATACACTGTACTTGCTGGGAACAGACGCGAGTGCTATTTGCACTGTGTATGGCAATGGGAGCGCAATAGTGACTCTTCTTAGCAGAAAACAACTCTTGTTCGTAGGACCAGAATCTGCATGGGATTCAACTCCGTTTAGGACTGGGAAACAAACGCTAGCTCGCCTTGCAAGAAACACACTCTGCTTTTGAGAAAACAGCACTCTTCTACTCTCCTGTGTTTCCTATAGGGCCAGAACAGTGAGCTTGCTCAGAACAAAAGAACTGTGCTTCCTACACACACGGGGCATATCTAGTTCAACTCTGCTTAGGAAACTGACCAGAACAGTAGCTTCTCTTCAGTCCAATACACTGTACTTGCTGGGAACAGACGCGAGTGCTATTTGCACTGTGTATGGCAATGGGAGCGCAATAGTGACTCTTCTTAGCAGAAAACAACTCTTGCTCGTAGGACCACAAACTGCATGGGATTCTACTCCGTTTAGGACTGGGAAACAAACGCTAGCTCGCCTTGCAAGAAACACACTCTGCTTTTGAGAAAACAGCACTCTTCTACTCTCCTGTGTTTCCTATAGGGCCAGAACAGTGAGCTTGCTCAGAACCAAAGAACTGTGCTTCCTACACACACGGGGCATATCTAGTTCAACTCTGCTTAGGAAACTGACCAGAACAGTAGCTTCTCTTCAGTCCAATACACTGTACTTGCTGGGAACAGACGCGAGTGCTATTTGCACTGTGCATGGCAATGGGAGCGCAATAGTGACTCTTCTTAGCAGAAAACAACTCTTGCTCGTAGGACCAGAAACTGCATGGGATTCAACTCCGTTTAGGACTGGGAAACAAACGCTAGCTCGCCTTGCAAGAAACACACTCTGCTTTTGAGAAAACAGCACTCTTCTACTCTCCTGTGTTTCCTATAGGGCCAGAACAGTGAGCTTGCTCAGAACAAAAGAACTGTGCTTCCTACACACACGGGGCATATCTAGTTCAACTCTCCTTAGGAAACTGACCAGAACAGTAGCTTCTCTTCAGTCCAATACACTGTACTTGCTGGGAACAGACGCGAGTGCTATTTGCACTGTGTATGGCAATGGGAGCGCAATAGTGACTCTTCTTAGCAGAAAACAACTCTTGCTCGTAGGACCAGAAACTGCATGGGATTCTACTCCGCTTAGGACTGGGAAACAAACGCTAGCTCGCCTTGCAAGAAACACACTCTGCTTTTGAGAAAACAGCACTCTTCTACTCTCCTGTGTTTCCTATAGGGCCAGAACAGTGAGCTTGCTCAGAACCAAAGAACTGTGCTTCCTACACACACGGGGCATATCTAGTTCAACTCTGCTTAGGAAACTGACCAGAACAGTAGCTTCTCTTCAGTCCAATACACTGTACTTGCTGGGAACAGACGCGAGTGCTATTTGCACTGTGTATGGCAATGGGAGCGCAATAGTGACTCTTCTCAGCAGAAAACAACTCTTGCTCGTAGGACCAGAAACTGCATGGGATTCAACTCCGTTTAGGACTGGGAAACAAACGCTAGCTCGCCTTGCAAGAAACACACTCTGCTTTTGAGAAAACAGCACTCTTCTACTCTCCTGTGTTTCCTATAGGGCCAGAACAGTGAGCTTGCTCAGAACCAAAGAACTGTGCTTCCTACACACACGGGGCATATCTAGTTCAACTCTGCTTAGGAAACTGACCAGAACAGTAGCTTCTCTTCAGTCCAATACACTGTACTTGCTGGGAACAGACGCGAGTGCTACTTGCACTGTGTATGGCAATGGGAGCGCAATAGTGACTCTTCTTAGCAGAAAACAACTCTTGCTCGTAGGACCAGAAACTGCATGGGATTCAACTCCGTTTAGGACTGGGAAACAAACGCTAGCTCGCCTTGCAAGAAACACACTCTGCTTTTGAGAAAACAGCACTCTTCTACTCTCCTGTGTTTCCTATAGGGCCAGAACAGTGAGCTTGCTCAGAACCAAAGAACTGTGCTTCCTACACACACGGGGCATATCTAGTTCAACTCTGCTTAGGAAACTGACCAGAACAGTAGCTTCTCTTCAGTCCAATACACTGTACTTGCTGGGAACAGACGCGAGTGCTATTTGCACTGTGTATGGCAATGGGAGCGCAATAGTGACTCTTCTTAGCAGAAAACAACTTTTGCTCGTAGGACCAGAAACTGCATGGGATTCAACTCCGTTTAGGACTGGGAAATAAACGCTAGCTCGCCTTGCAAGAAACACACTCTGCTTTTGAGAAAACAGCACTCTTCTACTCTCCTATGTTTCCTATAGGGCCAGAACAGTGAGCTTGCTCAGAACCAAAGAACTGTGCTTCCTACACACACGATGCATATCTAGTTCAAGTATGCTTAGGAAACTGACCAGAACAGTAGCTTCTCTTCAGTCCAATACACTGTACTTGCTGGGAACAGACGCGAGTGCTATTTGCACTGTGTATGGCAATGGGAGCGCAATAGTGACTCTTCTCAGCAGAAAACAACTCTTGCTCGTAGGACCAGAAACTGCATGGGATTCAACTCCGTTTAGGACTGGGAAACAAACGCTAGCTCGCCTTGCAAGAAACACACTCTGCTTTTGAGAAAACAGCACTCTTCTACTCTCCTGTGTTTCCTATAGGGCCAGAACAGTGAGCTTGCTCAGAACAAAAGAACTGTGCTTCCTACACACACGGGGCATATCTAGTTCAACTCTGCTTAGGAAACTGACCAGAACAGTAGCTTCTCTTCAGTCCAATACACTGTACTTGCTGGGAACAGACGCGAGTGCTATTTGCACTGTGTATGGCAATGGGAGCGCAATAGTGACTCTTCTTAGCAGAAAACAACTCTTGCTCGTAGGACCACAAACTGCATGGGATTCTACTCCGTTTAGGACTGGGAAACAAACGCTAGCTCGCCTTGCAAGAAACACACTCTGCTTTTGAGAAAACAGCACTCTTCTACTCTCCTGTGTTTCCTATAGGGCCAGAACAGTGAGCTTGCTCAGAACAAAAGAACTGTGCTTCCTACACACACGGGGCATATCTAGTTCAACTCTGCTTAGGAAACTGACCAGAACAGTAGCTTCTCTTCAGTCCAATACACTGTACTTGCTGGGAACAGACGCGAGTGCTATTTGCACTGTGCATGGCAATGGGAGCGCAATAGTGACTCTTCTTAGCAGAAAACAACTCTTGCTCGTAGGACCAGAAACTGCATGGGATTCAACTTCGTTTAGGACTGGGAAACAAACGCTAGCTCGCCTTGCAAGAAACACACTCTTCTTTTGAGAAAACAGCACTCTTCTACTCTCCTGTGTTTCCTATAGGGCCAGAACAGTGAGCTTGCTCAGAACCAAAGAACTGTGCTTCCTACACACACGGGGCATATCTAGTTCAACTCTGCTTAGGAAACTGACCAGAACAGTAGCTTCTCTTCAGTCCAATACACTGTACTTGCTGGGAACAGACGCGAGTGCTATTTGCACTGTGTATGGCAATGGGAGCGCAATAGTGACTCTTCTTAGCAGAAAACAACTCTTGCTCGTAGGACCAGAAACAGCGTGGGATTCAACTCCGTTTAGGACTGGGAAACAAACGCTAGCTCGCCTTGCAAGAAACACACTCTGCTTTTGAGAAAACAGCACTCTTCTACTCTCCTCTGTTTCCTATAGGGCCAGAACAGTGAGCTTGCTCAGAACCAAAGAACTGTGCTTCCTACACACACGGGCCATATCTAGTTCAACTCTGCTTAGGAAACTGACAAGAACAGTAGCTTCTCTTCAGTCCAATACACTGTACTTGCTGGGAACAGACGCGAGTGCTATTTGCACTGTGTATGGCAATGGGAGCACAATAGTGACTCTTCTTAGCAGAAAACAACTCTTGCTCGTAGGACCACAAACTGCATGGGATTCAACTCCGTTTAGGACTGGGAAACAAACGCTAGCTCGCCTTGCAAGAAACACACTCTGCTTTTGAGAAAACAGCACTCTTCTACTCTCCTGTGTTTCCTATAGGGCCAGAACAGTGAGCTTGCTCAGAACCAAAGAACTGTGCTTCCTACACACACGGGGCATATCTAGTTCAACTCTGCTTAGGAAACTGACAAGAACAGTAGCTTCTCTTCAGTCCAATACACTGTACTTGCTGGGAACAGACGCGAGTGCTATTTGCACTGTGTATGGCAATGGGAGCGCAATAGTGACTCTTCTTAGCAGAAAACAACTCTTGTTCGTAGGACCAGAAACTGCATGGGATTCTACTCCGTTTAGGACTGGGAAACAAACGCTAGCTCGCCTTGCAAGAAACACACTCTGCTTTTGAGAAAACAGCACTCTTCTACTCTCCTGTGTTTCCTATAGGGGCCAGAACAGTGAGCTTGCTCAGAACCAAAGAACTGTGCTTCCTACACACACGGGGCATATCTAGTTCAACTCTGCTTAGGAAACTGACCAGAACAGTAGCTTCTCTTCAGTCCAATACACTGTACTTGCTGGGAACAGACGCGAGTGCTACTTGCACTGTGTATGGCAATGGGAGCGCAATAGTGACTCTTCTTAGCAGAAAACAACTCTTGCTCGTAGGACCACAAACTGCATGGGATTCAACTCCGTTTAGGACTGGGAAACAAACGCTAGCTCGCCTTGCAAGAAACACACTCTGCTTTTGAGAAAACAGCACTCTTCTACTCTCCTGTGTTTCCTATAGGGCCAGAACAGTGAGCTTGCTCAGAACAAAAGAACTGTGCTTCCTACACACACGGGCCATATCTAGTTCAACTCTGCTTAGGAAACTGACAAGAACAGTAGCTTCTCTTCAGTCCAATACACTGTACTTGCTGGGAACAGACGCGAGTGCTATTTGCACTGTGTATGGCAATGGGAGCGCAATAGTGACTCTTCTTAGCAGAAAACAACTCTTGTTCGTAGGACCAGAATCTGCATGGGATTCAACTCCGTTTAGGACTGGGAAACAAACGCTAGCTCGCCTTGCAAGAAACACACTCTGCTTTTGAGAAAACAGCACTCTTCTACTCTCCTGTGTTTCCTATAGGGCCAGAACAGTGAGCTTGCTCAGAACAAAAGAACTGTGCTTCCTACACACACGGGGCATATCTAGTTCAACTCTGCTTAGGAAACTGACCAGAACAGTAGCTTCTCTTCAGTCCAATACACTGTACTTGCTGGGAACAGACGCGAGTGCTATTTGCACTGTGTATGGCAATGGGAGCGCAATAGTGACTCTTCTTAGCAGAAAACAACTCTTGCTCGTAGGACCACAAACTGCATGGGATTCTACTCCGTTTAGGACTGGGAAACAAACGCTAGCTCGCCTTGCAAGAAACACACTCTGCTTTTGAGAAAACAGCACTCTTCTACTCTCCTGTGTTTCCTATAGGGCCAGAACAGTGAGCTTGCTCAGAACCAAAGAACTGTGCTTCCTACACACACGGGGCATATCTAGTTCAACTCTGCTTAGGAAACTGACCAGAACAGTAGCTTCTCTTCAGTCCAATACACTGTACTTGCTGGGAACAGACGCGAGTGCTATTTGCACTGTGCATGGCAATGGGAGCGCAATAGTGACTCTTCTTAGCAGAAAACAACTCTTGCTCGTAGGACCAGAAACTGCATGGGATTCAACTCCGTTTAGGACTGGGAAACAAACGCTAGCTC
Source organism: Peromyscus eremicus (assembly GCF_949786415.1). Taxonomy (NCBI): domain Eukaryota; kingdom Metazoa; phylum Chordata; class Mammalia; order Rodentia; family Cricetidae; genus Peromyscus; species Peromyscus eremicus. Next base: position 14,006 of record NW_026737944.1, read on the forward strand.
GCCTTGCAAGAAACACACTCTGCTTTTGAGAAAACAGCACTCTTCTACTCTCCTGTGTTTCCTATAGGGCCAGAACAGTGAGCTTGCTCAGAACAAAAGAACTGTGCTTCCTACACACACGGGGCATATCTAGTTCAACTCTCCTTAGGAAACTGACCAGAACAGTAGCTTCTCTTCAGTCCAATACACTGTACTTGCTGGGAACAGACGCGAGTGCTATTTGCACTGTGTATGGCAATGGGAGCGCAATAGTGACTCTTCTTAGCAGAAAACAACTCTTGCTCGTAGGACCAGAAACTGCATGGGATTCAACTCCGTTTAGGACTGGGAAACAAACGCTAGCTCGCCTTGCAAGAAACACACTCTGCTTTTGAGAAAACAGCACTCTTCTACTCTCCTGTGTTTCCTATAGGGCCAGAACAGTGAGCTTGCTCAGAACCAAAGAATTGTGCTTCCTACACACACGGGGCATATCTAGTTCAACTCTGCTTAGGAAACTGACCAGAAAAGTAGCTTCTCTTCAGTCCAATACACTGTACTTGCTGGGAACAGACGCGAGTGCTATTTGCACTGTGTATGGCAATGGGAGCGCAATAGTGACTCTTCTTAGCAGAAAACAACTCTTGCTCGTAGGACCAGAAACAGCGTGGGATTCAACTCCGTTTAGGACTGGGAAACAAACGCTAGCTCGCCTTGCAAGAAACACACTCTGCTTTTGAGAAAACAGCAATCTTCTACTCTCCTGTGTTTCCTATAGGGCCAGAACAGTGAGCTTGCTCAGAACAAAAGAACTGTGCTTCCTATACACACGGGCCATATCTAGTTCAACTCTGCTTAGGAAACTGACAAGAACAGTAGCTTCTCTTCAGTCCAATACACTGTACTTGCTGGGAACAGACGCGAGTGCTATTTGCACTGTGTATGGCAATGGGAGCACAATAGTGACTCTTCTTAGCAGAAAACAACTCTTGCTCGTAGGACCACAAACTGCATGGGATTCAACTCCGTTTAGGACTGGGAAACAAACGCTAGCTCGCCTTGCAAGAAACACACTCTGCTTTTGAGAAAACAGCACTCTTCTACTCTCCTGTGTTTCCTATAGGGCCAGAACAGTGAGCTTGCTCAGAACAAAAGAACTGTGCTTCCTACACACACGGGGCATATCTAGTTCAACTCTGCTTAGGAAACTGACCAGAACAGTAGCTTCTCTTCAGTCCAATACACTGTACTTGCTGGGAACAGACGCGAGTGCTATTTGCACTGTGTATGGCAATGGGAGCGCAATAGTGACTCTTCTTAGCAGAAAACAACTCTTGCTCGTAGGACCAGAAACTGCATGGGATTCAACTCCGTTTAGGACTGGGAAACAAACGCTAGCTCGCCTTGCAAGAAACACACTCTGCTTTTGAGAAAACAGCACTCTTCTACTCTCCTGTGTTTCCTATAGGGCCAGAACAGTGAGCTTGCTCAGAACAAAAGAACTGTGCTTCCTACACACACGGGGCATATCTAGTTCAACTCTGCTTAGGAAACTGACCAGAAGAGTAGCTTCTCTTCAGTCCAATACACTGTACTTGCTGGGAACAGACGCGAGTGCTATTTGCACTGTGTATGGCAATGGGAGCGCAATAGTGACTCTTCTTAGCAGAAAACAACTCTTGCTCGTAGGACCACAAACTACATGGGATTCTACTCCGTTTAGGACTGGGAAACAAACGCTAGCTCGCCTTGCAAGAAACACACTCTGCTTTTGAGAAAAGAGCACTCTTCTACTCTCCTGTGTTTCCTTTAGGGTCAGAACATTGAGCTTGCTCAGAACAAAAGAACTGTGCTTCCTACACACACGGGGCATATCTAGTTCAACTTTGCTTAGGAAACTGATAAGAACAGTAGCTTCTCTTCAGTCCAATACACTGTACTTGCTGGGAACAGACGCGAGTGCTATTTGCACTGTGTATGGCAATGGGAGCGCAATAGTGACTCTTCTTAGCAGAAAACAACTCTTGCTCGTAGGACCAGAAACTGCATGGGATTCAACTCCGTTTAGGACTGGGAAACAAACGCTAGCTCGCCTTGCAAGAAACACACTCTGCTTTTGAGAAAACAGCACTCTTCTACTCTCCTGTGTTTCCTATAGGGCCAGAACAGTGAGCTTGCTCAGAACCAAAGAACTGTGCTTCCTACACACACGGGGCATATCTAGTTCAACTCTGCTTAGGAAACTGACCAGAACAGTAGCTTCTCTTCAGTCCAATACACTGTACTTGCTGGGAACAGACGCGAGTGCTATTTGCACTGTGTATGCCAATGGGAGCTCAATAGTGACTCTTCTTAGAAGAAAACAACTCTTGTTCGTAGGACCAGAAACTGCATGGGATTCAACTCCGTTTAGGACTGGGAAACAAACGCTAGCTCGCCTTGCAAGAAACACACTCTGCTTTTGAGAAAACAGCACTCTTCTACTCTCCTGTGTTTCCTATAGGGCCAGAACAGTGAGCTTGCTCAGAACAAAAGAACTGTGCTTCCTACACACACGGGGCATATCTAGTTCAACTCTGCTTAGGAAACTGACCAGAACAGTAGCTTCTCTTCAGTCCAATACACTGTACTTGCTGGGAACAGACGCGAGTGCTATTTGCACTGTGTATGGCAATGGGAGCGCAATAGTGACTCTTCTTAGCAGAAAACAACTCTTGCTCGTAGGACCAGAAACAGTGTGGGATTCAACTCCGTTTAGGACTGGGAAACAAACGCTAGCTCGCCTTGCAAGAAACACACTCTGCTTTTGAGAAAACAGCACTCTTCTACTCTCCTGTGTTTCCTATAGGGCCAGAACAGTGAGCTTGCTCAGAACAAAAGAACTGTGCTTCCTACACACACGGGCCATATCTAGTACAACTCTGCTTAGGAAACTGACAAGAACAGTAGCTTCTCTTCAGTCCAATACACTGTACTTGCTGGGAACAGACGCGAGTGCTATTTGCACTGTGTATGGCAATGGGAGCACAATAGTGACTCTTCTTAGCAGAAAACAACTCTTGCTCGTAGGACCACAAACTGCATGGGATTCAACTCCGTTTAGGACTGGGAAACAAACGCTAGCTCGCCTTGCAAGAAACACACTCTGCTTTTGAGAAAACAGCACTCTTCTACTCTCCTGTGTTTCCTCTAGGGCCAGAACAGTGAGCTTGCTCAGAACCAAAGAACTGTGCTTCCTACACACACGGGGCATATCTAGTTCAACTCTGCTTAGGAAACTGACCAGAACAGTAGCTTCTCTTCAGTCCAATACACTGTACTTGCTGGGAACAGACGCGAGTGCTATTTGCACTGTGTATGGCAATGGGAGCGCAATAGTGACTCTTCTTAGCAGAAAACAACTCTTGCTCGTAGGACCAGAAACTGCATGGGATTCAACTCCGTTTAGGACTGGGAAACAAACGCTAGCTCGCCTTGCAAGAAACACACTCTGCTTTTGAGAAAACAGCACTCTTCTACTCTCCTGTGTTTCCTATAGGGCCAGAACAGTGAGCTTGCTCAGAACAAAAGAACTGTGCTTCCTACACACACGGGGCATATCTAGTTCAACTCTGCTTAGGAAACTGACCAGAAGAGTAGCTTCTCTTCAGTCCAATACACTGTACTTGCTGGGAACAGACGCGAGTGCTATTTGCACTGTGTATGGCAATGGGAGCGCAATAGTGACTCTTCTTAGCAGAAAACAACTCTTGCTCGTAGGACCACAAACTACATGGGATTCTACTCCGTTTAGGACTGGGAAACAAACGCTAGCTCGCCTTGCAAGAAACACACTCTGCTTTTGAGAAAAGAGCACTCTTCTACTCTCCTGTGTTTCCTATAGGGCCAGAACAGTGAGCTTGCTCAGAACCAAAGAACTGTGCTTCCTACACACACGGGGCATATCTAGTTCAACTCTGCTTAGGAAACTGACCAGAACAGTAGCTTCTCTTCAGTCCAATACACTGTACTTGCTGGGAACAGACGCGAGTGCTATTTGCACTGTGTATGGCAATGGGAGCGCAATAGTGACTCTTCTTAGCAGAAAACAACTCTTGCTCGTAGGACCAGAAACTGCATGGGATTCAACTCCGTTTAGGACTGGGAAACAAACGCTAGCTCGCCTTGCAAGAAACACACTCTGCTTTTGAGAAAACAGCACTCTTCTACTCTCCTGTGTTTCCTATAGGGCCAGAACAGTGAGCTTGCTCAGAACAAAAGAACTGTGCTTCCTACACACACGGGGCATATCTAGTTCAACTCTGCTTAGGAAACTGACCAGAAGAGTAGCTTCTCTTCAGTCCAATACACTGTACTTGCTGGGAACAGACGCGAGTGCTATTTGCACTGTGTATGGCAATGGGAGCGCAATAGTGACTCTTCTTAGCAGAAAACAACTCTTGCTCGTAGGACCACAAACTACATGGGATTCTACTCCGTTTAGGACTGGGAAACAAACGCTAGCTCGCCTTGCAAGAAACACACTCTGCTTTTGAGAAAAGAGCACTCTTCTACTCTCCTGTGTTTCCTTTAGGGTCAGAACATTGAGCTTGCTCAGAACAAAAGAACTGTGCTTCCTACACACACGGGGCATATCTAGTTCAACTTTGCTTAGGAAACTGATAAGAACAGTAGCTTCTCTTCAGTCCAATACACTGTACTTGCTGGGAACAGACGCGAGTGCTATTTGCACTGTGTATGGCAATGGGAGCGCAATAGTGACTCTTCTTAGCAGAAAACAACTCTTGCTCGTAGGACCAGAAACTGCATGGGATTCAACTCCGTTTAGGACTGGGAAACAAACGCTAGCTCGCCTTGCAAGAAACACACTCTGCTTTTGAGAAAACAGCACTCTTCTACTCTCCTGTGTTTCCTATAGGGCCAGAACAGTGAGCTTGCTCAGAACCAAAGAACTGTGCTTCCTACACACACGGGGCATATCTAGTTCAACTCTGCTTAGGAAACTGACCAGAACAGTAGCTTCTCTTCAGTCCAATACACTGTACTTGCTGGGAACAGACGCGAGTGCTATTTGCACTGTGTATGCCAATGGGAGCTCAATAGTGACTCTTCTTAGAAGAAAACAACTCTTGTTCGTAGGACCAGAAACTGCATGGGATTCAACTCCGTTTAGGACTGGGAAACAAACGCTAGCTCGCCTTGCAAGAAACACACTCTGCTTTTGAGAAAACAGCACTCTTCTACTCTCCTGTGTTTCCTATAGGGCCAGAACAGTGAGCTTGCTCAGAACAAAAGAACTGTGCTTCCTACACACACGGGGCATATCTAGTTCAACTCTGCTTAGGAAACTGACCAGAACAGTAGCTTCTCTTCAGTCCAATACACTGTACTTGCTGGGAACAGACGCGAGTGCTATTTGCACTGTGTATGGCAATGGGAGCGCAATAGTGACTCTTCTTAGCAGAAAACAACTCTTGCTCGTAGGACCAGAAACAGTGTGGGATTCAACTCCGTTTAGGACTGGGAAACAAACGCTAGCTCGCCTTGCAAGAAACACACTCTGCTTTTGAGAAAACAGCACTCTTCTACTCTCCTGTGTTTCCTATAGGGCCAGAACAGTGAGCTTGCTCAGAACAAAAGAACTGTGCTTCCTACACACACGGGCCATATCTAGTACAACTCTGCTTAGGAAACTGACAAGAACAGTAGCTTCTCTTCAGTCCAATACACTGTACTTGCTGGGAACAGACGCGAGTGCTATTTGCACTGTGTATGGCAATGGGAGCACAATAGTGACTCTTCTTAGCAGAAAACAACTCTTGCTCGTAGGACCACAAACTGCATGGGATTCAACTCCGTTTAGGACTGGGAAACAAACGCTAGCTCGCCTTGCAAGAAACACACTCTGCTTTTGAGAAAACAGCACTCTTCTACTCTCCTGTGTTTCCTCTAGGGCCAGAACAGTGAGCTTGCTCAGAACCAAAGAACTGTGCTTCCTACACACACGGGGCATATCTAGTTCAACTCTGCTTAGGAAACTGACCAGAACAGTAGCTTCTCTTCAGTCCAATACACTGTACTTGCTGGGAACAGACGCGAGTGCTATTTGCACTGTGTATGGCAATGGGAGCGCAATAGTGACTCTTCTTAGCAGAAAACAACTCTTGCTCGTAGGACCAGAAACTGCATGGGATTCAACTCCGTTTAGGACTGGGAAACAAACGCTAGCTCGCCTTGCAAGAAACACACTCTGCTTTTGAGAAAACAGCACTCTTCTACTCTCCTGTGTTTCCTATAGGGCCAGAACAGTGAGCTTGCTCAGAACAAAAGAACTGTGCTTCCTACACACACGGGGCATATCTAGTTCAACTCTGCTTAGGAAACTGACCAGAAGAGTAGCTTCTCTTCAGTCCAATACACTGTACTTGCTGGGAACAGACGCGAGTGCTATTTGCACTGTGTATGGCAATGGGAGCGCAATAGTGACTCTTCTTAGCAGAAAACAACTCTTGCTCGTAGGACCACAAACTACTTGGGATTCTACTCCGTTTAGGACTGGGAAACAAACGCTAGCTCGCCTTGCAAGAAACACACTCTGCTTTTGAGAAAAGAGCACTCTTCTACTCTCCTGTGTTTCCTATAGGGCCAGAACAGTGAGCTTGCTCAGAACCAAAGAACTGTGCTTCCTACACACACGGGGCATATCTAGTTCAACTCTGCTTAGGAAACTGACCAGAACAGTAGCTTCTCTTCAGTCCAATACACTGTACTTGCTGGGAACAGACGCGAGTGCTATTTGCACTGTGTATGGCAATGGGAGCGCAATAGTGACTCTTCTTAGCAGAAAACAACTCTTGCTCGTAGGACCAGAAACTGCATGGGATTCAACTCCGTTTAGGACTGGGAAACAAACGCTAGCTCGCCTTGCAAGAAACACACTCTGCTTTTGAGAAAACAGCACTCTTCTACTCTCCTGTGTTTCCTATAGGGCCAGAACAGTGAGCTTGCTCAGAACAAAAGAACTGTGCTTCCTACACACACGGGGCATATCTAGTTCAACTCTGCTTAGGAAACTGACAAGAACAGTAGCTTCTCTTCAGTCCAATACACTGTACTTGCTGGGAACAGACGCGAGTGCTATTTGCACTGTGTATGCCAATGGGAGCTCAATAGTGACTCTTCTTAGAAGAAAACAACTCTTGTTCGTAGGACCAGAAACTGCATGGGATTCAACTCCGTTTAGGACTGGGAAACAAACGCTAGCTCGCCTTGCAAGAAACACACTCTGCTTTTGAGAAAACAGCACTCTTCTACTCTCCTGTGTTTCCTATAGGGCCAGAACAGTGAGCTTGCTCAGAACAAAAGAACTGTGCTTCCTACACACACGGGGCATATCTAGTTCAACTCTGCTTAGGAAACTGACCAGAACAGTAGCTTCTCTTCAGTCCAATACACTGTACTTGCTGGGAACAGACGCGAGTGCTATTTGCACTGTGTATGGCAATGGGAGCGCAATAGTGACTCTTCTTAGCAGAAAACAACTCTTGCTCGTAGGACCAGAAACAGTGTGGGATTCAACTCCGTTTAGGACTGGGAAACAAACGCTAGCTCGCCTTGCAAGAAACACACTCTGCTTTTGAGAAAACAGCACTCTTCTACTCTCCTGTGTTTCCTATAGGGCCAGAACAGTGAGCTTGCTCAGAACAAAAGAACTGTGCTTCCTACACACACGGGGCATATCTAGTTCAACTCTGCTTAGGAAACTGACAAGAACAGTAGCTTCTCTTCAGTCCAATACACTGTACTTGCTGGGAACAGACGCGAGTGCTATTTGCACTGTGTATGGCAATGGGAGCACAATAGTGACTCTTCTTAGCAGAAAACAACTCTTGCTCGTAGGACCACAAACTGCATGGGATTCAACTCCGTTTAGGACTGGGAAACAAACGCTAGCTCGCCTTGCAAGAAACACACTCTGCTTTTGAGAAAACAGCACTCTTCTACTCTCCTGTGTTTCCTATAGGGCCAGAACAGTGAGCTTGCTCAGAACAAAAAAACTGTGCTTCCTACACACACGGGGCATATCTAGTTCAACTCTGCTTAGGAAACTGACCAGAACAGTAGCTTCTCTTCAGTCCAATACACTGTACTTGCTGGGAACAGACGCGAGTGCTATTTGCACTGTGTATGGCAATGGGAGCGCAATAGTGACTCTTCTTAGCAGAAAACAACTCTTGCTCGTAGGACCACAAACTGCATGGGATTCTACTCCGTTTAGGACTGGGAAACAAACGCTAGCTCGCCTTGCAAGAAACACACTCTGCTTTTGAGAAAACAGCACTCTTCTACTCTCCTGTGTTTCCTATAGGGCCAGAACAGTGAGCTTGCTCAGAACCAAAGAACTGTGCTTCCTACACACACGGGGCATATCTAGTTCAACTCTGCTTAGGAAACTGACCAGAACAGTAGCTTCTCTTCAGTCCAATACACTGTACTTGCTGGGAACAGACGCGAGTGCTATTTGCACTGTGTATGGCAATGGGAGCACAATAGTGACTCTTCTTAGCAGAAAACAACTCTTGCTCGTAGGACCAGAATCTGCATGGGATTCAACTCCGTTTAGGACTGGGAAACAAACGCTAGCTCGCCTTGCAAGAAACACACTCTGCTTTTGAGAAAACAGCACTCTTCTACTCTCCTGTGTTTCCTATAGGGCCAGAACAGTGAGCTTGCTCAGAACAAAAGAACTGTGCTTCCTACACACACGGGGCATATCTAGTTCAACTCTGCTTAGGAAACTGACCAGAACAGTAGCTTCTCTTCAGTCCAATACACTGTACTTGCTGGGAACAGACGCGAGTGCTATTTGCACTGTGTATGGCAATGGGAGCGCAATAGTGACTCTTCTTAGCAGAAAACAACTCTTGCTCGTAGGACCAGAAACTGCATGGGATTCAACTCCGTTTAGGACTGGGAAACAAACGCTAGCTCGCCTTGCAAGAAACACACTCTGCTTTTGAGAAAACAGCACTCTTCTACTCTCCTGTGTTTCCTATAGGGCCAGAACAGTGAGCTTGCTCAGAACCAAAGAACTGTGCTTCCTACACACACGGGGCATATCTAGTTCAACTCTGCTTAGGAAACTGACCAGAACAGTAGCTTCTCTTCAGTCCAATACACTGTACTTGCTGGGAACAGACGCGAGTGCTATTTGCACTGTGTATGGCAATGGGAGCGCAATAGTGACTCTTCTTAGCAGAAAACAACTCTTGCTCGTAGGACCAGAATCTGCATGGGATTCAACTCCGTTTAGGACTGGGAAACAAACGCTAGCTCGCCTTGCAAGAAACACACTCTGCTTTTGAGAAAACAGCACTCTTCTACTCTCCTGTGTTTCCTATAGGGCCAGAACAGTGAGCTTGCTCAGAACCAAAGAACTGTGCTTCCTACACACACGGGGCATATCTAGTTCAACTCTGCTTAGGAAACTGACCAGAACAGTAGCTTCTCTTCAGTCCAATACACTGTACTTGCTGGGAACAGACGCGAGTGCTATTTGCACTGTGTATGGCAATGGGAGCGCAATAGTGACTCTTCTTAGCAGAAAACAACTCTTGCTCGTAGGACCACAAACTGCATGGGATTCAACTCCGTTTAGGACTGGGAAACAAACGCTAGCTCGCCTTGCAAGAAACACACTCTGCTTTTGAGAAAACAGCACTCTTCTACTCTCCTGTGTTTCCTATAGGGCCAGAACAGTGAGCTTGCTCAGAACCAAAGAACTGTGCTTCCTACACACACGGGGCATATCTAGTTCAACTCTGCTTAGGAAACTGACCAGAACAGTAGCTTCTCTTCAGTCCAATACACTGTACTTGCTGGGAACAGACGCGAGTGCTATTTGCACTGTGTATGGCAATGGGAGCGCAATAGTGACTCTTCTTAGCAGAAAACAACTCTTGCTCGTAGGACCAGAAACTGCATGGGATTCAACTCCGTTTAGGACTGGGAAACAAACGCTAGCTCGCCTTGCAAGAAACACACTCTGCTTTTGAGAAAACAGCACTCTTCTACTCTCCTGTGTTTCCTATAGGGCCAGAACAGTGAGCTTGCTCAGAACAAAAGAACTGTGCTTCCTACACACACGGGGCATATCTAGTTCAACTCTGCTTAGGAAACTGACCAGAACAGTAGCTTCTCTTCAGTCCAATACACTGTACTTGCTGGGAACAGACGCGAGTGCTATTTGCACTGTGTATGGCAATGGGAGCGCAATAGTGACTCTTCTTAGCAGAAAACAACTCTTGCTCGTAGGACCACAAATTGCACGGATTCAACTCCGTTTAGGACTGGGAAACAAACGCTACCTCGCCTTGCAAGAAACACACTCTGCTTTTGAGAAAACAGCATTCTTCTACTCTCCTGTGTTTCCTATAGGGCCAGAACATTGAGCTTGCTCAGAACAAAAGAACTGTGCTTCCTACACACACGGGGCATATCTAGTTCAACTCTGCTTAGGAAACTGACCAGAACAGTAGCTTCTCTTCAGTCCAATACACTGTACTTGCTGGGAACAGACGCGAGTGCTATTTGCACTGTGTATGGCAATGGGAGCGCAATAGTGACTCTTCTTAGCAGAAAACAACTCTTGCTCGTAGGACCAGAAACTGCATGGGATTCAACTCCGTTTAGGACTGGGAAACAAACGCTAGCTCGCCTTGCAAGAAACACACTCTGCTTTTGAGAAAACAGCACTCTTCTACTCTCCTGTGTTTCCTATAGGGCCAGAACAGTGAGCTTGCTCAGAACCAAAGAACTGTGCTTCCTACACACACGGGGCATATCTAGTTCAACTCTGCTTAGGAAACTGACCAGAACAGTAGCTTCTCTTCAGTCCAATACACTGTACTTGCTGGGAACAGACGCGAGTGCTATTTGCACTGTGTATGGCAATGGGAGCACAATAGTGACTCTTCTTAGCAGAAAACAACTCTTGCTCGTAGGACCAGAAACTGCATGGGATTCAACTCCGTTTAGGACTGGGAAACAAACGCTAGCTCGCCTTGCAAGAAACACACTCTGCTTTTGAGAAAACAGCACTCTTCTACTCTCCTGTGTTTCCTATAGGGCCAGAACAGTGAGCTTGCTCAGAACCAAAGAACTGTGCTTCCTACACACACGGGGCATATCTAGTTCAACTCTGCTTAGGAAACTGACCAGAACAGTAGCTTCTCTTCAGTCCAATACACTGTACTTGCTGGGAACAGACGCGAGTGCTATTTGCACTGTGTATGGCAATGGGAGCGCAATAGTGACTCTTCTTAGCAGAAAACAACTCTTGCTCGTAGGACCAGAAACTGCATGGGATTCAACTCCGTTTAGGACTGGGAAACAAACGCTAGCTCGCCTTGCAAGAAACACACTCTGCTTTTGAGAAAAGAGCACTCTTCTACTCTCCTGTGTTTCCTATAGGGCCAGAACAGTGAGCTTGCTCAGAACAAAAGAACTGTGCTTCCTACACACACGGGGCATATCTAGTTCAACTCTGCTTAGGAAACTGACCAGAACAGTAGCTTCTCTTCAGTCCAATACACTGTACTTGCTGGGAACAGACGCGAGTGCTATTTGCACTGTGTATGGCAATGGGAGCGCAATAGTGACTCTTCTTAGCAGAAAACAACTCTTGCTCGTAGGACCACAAATTGCACGGATTCAACTCCGTTTAGGACTGGGAAACAAACGCTACCTCGCCTTGCAAGAAACACACTCTGCTTTTGAGAAAACAGCATTCTTCTACTCTCCTGTGTTTCCTATAGGGCCAGAACATTGAGCTTGCTCAGAACAAAAGAACTGTGCTTCCTACACACACGGGGCATATCTAGTTCAACTCTGCTTAGGAAACTGACCAGAACAGTAGCTTCTCTTCAGTCCAATACACTGTACTTGCTGGGAACAGACGCGAGTGCTATTTGCACTGTGTATGGCAATGGGAGCGCAATAGTGACTCTTCTTAGCAGAAAACAACTCTTGCTCGTAGGACCAGAAACTGCATGGGATTCAACTCCGTTTAGGACTGGGAAACAAACGCTAGCTCGCCTTGCAAGAAACACACTCTGCTTTTGAGAAAACAGCACTCTTCTACTCTCCTGTGTTTCCTATAGGGCCAGAACAGTGAGCTTGCTCAGAACCAAAGAACTGTGCTTCCTACACACACGGGGCATATCTAGTTCAACTCTGCTTAGGAAACTGACCAGAACAGTAGCTTCTCTTCAGTCCAATACACTGTACTTGCTGGGAACAGACGCGAGTGCTATTTGCACTGTGTATGGCAATGGGAGCACAATAGTGACTCTTCTTAGCAGAAAACAACTCTTGCTCGTAGGACCAGAAACTGCATGGGATTCAACTCCGTTTAGGACTGGGAAACAAACGCTAGCTCGCCTTGCAAGAAACACACTCTGCTTTTGAGAAAACAGCACTCTTCTACTCTCCTGTGTTTCCTATAGGGCCAGAACAGTGAGCTTGCTCAGAACCAAAGAACTGTGCTTCCTACACACAAGGGGCATATCTAGTTCAACTCTGCTTAGGAAACTGACCAGAACAGTAGCTTCTCTTCAGTCCAATACACTGTACTTGCTGGGAACAGACGCGAGTGCTATTTGCACTGTGTATGTCAATGGGAGCGCAATAGTGACTCTTCTTAGCAGAAAACAACTCTTGCTCGTAGGACCAGAAACTGCATGGGATTCTACTCCGCTTAGGACTGGGAAACAAACGCTAGCTCGCCTTGCAAGAAACACACTCTGCTTTTGAGAAAACAGCACTCTTCTACTCTCCTGTGTTTCCTATAGGGCCAGAACAGTGAGCTTGCTCAGAACAAAAGAACTGTGCTTCCTACACACACGGGGCATATCTAGTTCAACTCTGCTTAGGAAACTGACCAGAACAGTAGCTTCTCTTCAGTCCAATACACTGTACTTGCTGGGAACAGACGCGAGTGCTATTTGCACTGTGTATGGCAATGGGAGCGCAATAGTGACTCTTCTTAGCAGAAAACAACTCTTGCTCGTAGGACCAGAAACAGTGTGGGATTCAACTCCGTTTAGGACTGGGAAACAAACGCTAGCTCGCCTTGCAAGAAACACACTCTGCTTTTGAGAAAACAGCACTCTTCTACTCTCCTGTGTTTCCTATAGGGCCAGAACAGTGAGCTTGCTCAGAACAAAAGAACTGTGCTTCCTACACACACGGGCCATATCTAGTACAACTCTGCTTAGGAAACTGACAAGAACAGTAGCTTCTCTTCAGTCCAATACACTGTACTTGCTGGGAACAGACGCGAGTGCTATTTGCACTGTGTATGGCAATGGGAGCACAATAGTGACTCTTCTTAGCAGAAAACAACTCTTGCTCGTAGGACCACAAACTGCATGGGATTCAACTCCGTTTAGGACTGGGAAACAAACGCTAGCTCGCCTTGCAAGAAACACACTCTGCTTTTGAGAAAACAGCACTCTTCTACTCTCCTGTGTTTCCTCTAGGGCCAGAACAGTGAGCTTGCTCAGAACCAAAGAACTGTGCTTCCTACACACACGGGGCATATCTAGTTCAACTCTGCTTAGGAAACTGACCAGAACAGTAGCTTCTCTTCAGTCCAATACACTGTACTTGCTGGGAACAGACGCGAGTGCTATTTGCACTGTGTATGGCAATGGGAGCGCAATAGTGACTCTTCTTAGCAGAAAACAACTCTTGCTCGTAGGACCAGAAACTGCATGGGATTCAACTCCGTTTAGGACTGGGAAACAAACGCTAGCTCGCCTTGCAAGAAACACACTCTGCTTTTGAGAAAACAGCACTCTTCTACTCTCCTGTGTTTCCTATAGGGCCAGAACAGTGAGCTTGCTCAGAACAAAAGAACTGTGCTTCCTACACACACGGGGCATATCTAGTTCAACTCTGCTTAGGAAACTGACCAGAAGAGTAGCTTCTCTTCAGTCCAATACACTGTACTTGCTGGGAACAGACGCGAGTGCTATTTGCACTGTGTATGGCAATGGGAGCGCAATAGTGACTCTTCTTAGCAGAAAACAACTCTTGCTCGTAGGACCACAAACTACATGGGATTCTACTCCGTTTAGGACTGGGAAACAAACGCTAGCTCGCCTTGCAAGAAACACACTCTGCTTTTGAGAAAAGAGCACTCTTCTACTCTCCTGTGTTTCCTATAGGGCCAGAACAGTGAGCTTGCTCAGAACCAAAGAACTGTGCTTCCTACACACACGGGGCATATCTAGTTCAACTCTGCTTAGGAAACTGACCAGAACAGTAGCTTCTCTTCAGTCCAATACACTGTACTTGCTGGGAACAGACGCGAGTGCTATTTGCACTGTGTATGGCAATGGGAGCGCAATAGTGACTCTTCTTAGCAGAAAACAACTCTTGCTCGTAGGACCACAAACTGCATGGGATTCAACTCCGTTTAGGACTGGGAAACAAACGCTAGCTCGCCTTGCAAGAAACACACTCTGCTTTTGAGAAAACAGCACTCTTCTACTCTCCTGTGTTTCCTATAGGGCCAGAACAGTGAGCTTGCTCAGAACAAAAGAACTGTGCTTCCTACACACACGGGGCATATCTAGTTCAACTCTGCTTAGGAAACTGACAAGAACAGTAGCTTCTCTTCAGTCCAATACACTGTACTTGCTGGGAACAGACGCGAGTGCTATTTGCACTGTGTATGCCAATGGGAGCTCAATAGTGACTCTTCTTAGAAGAAAACAACTCTTGTTCGTAGGACCAGAAACTGCATGGGATTCAACTCCGTTTAGGACTGGGAAACAAACGCTAGCTCGCCTTGCAAGAAACACACTCTGCTTTTGAGAAAACAGCACTCTTCTACTCTCCTGTGTTTCCTATAGGGCCAGAACAGTGAGCTTGCTCAGAACAAAAGAACTGTGCTTCCTACACACACGGGGCATATCTAGTTCAACTCTGCTTAGGAAACTGACCAGAAC
>NW_026737945.1:0-29000 GCF_949786415.1 Peromyscus eremicus
GTCACTATTTCGCTCCCATTGCCATACACAGTGCAAATAGCACTCGTGACTGCTCCCAGCAAGTACAGTGTATTGGACTGAATAGGAGCTACTGTTCTTGTCAGTTTCCTAAGCAGAGTTGAACTAGATATAGCCCGTGTGTGTAGGAAGCACCGTTCTTTTGTTCTGAGCAAGCTCACTGTTCTGGCCCTTTAGGAAACACAGTAGAGTAGAAGAGTGCTCTTTTCTCAAAAGCAGAGTTTTTTTCTTGTAAGGTGAGCTAGCGTTTGTTTCCCAGTCCTAAATGGAGTTGAATCACATGCAGTTTTTGGTCCTACGAGCAAGGGATGTTTTCTAGTAAGAAGAGTCACTATTGTGCTCCCATTGCCATACACAGGGCAAAAATGACTCCCGTCTGTTCCCAGGATGTACAGTGTATTGACTGAAGAGGATCTACTGTTCTTGTCAATTTCCTAAGCAAAGTTGAACTAGATATGGCCCGTGTGTGTTAGAAGTACAATTCTTTTGTTCTGAGGAACCTCACTCTTCTGGCCCTATAGGAAACACAGTAGAGTAGAAGAGTGCTCTTTTCTCAAAAGCAGAATGTGTTTCTTGTAAGGCGAGCTAGCGTTTGTTTCCCAGTCCTAAATGGAGTTGAATCACATGCAGTTTCTGGTCCTACGAGCAAGTGTTGTTTTCTGGTAAGAAGAGTCACTGTTGCCCTCCCATTATCATACACAGGGCAAATAGCACTGGCGTCTGTTCCCAGCAAGTACAGTGTATTGGACTGAAGATGATCTACTGTTTTTGTCAGTTTCCTAAGCAGAGTTGAACTAGATATGGCCCGTGTGTGTAGGAAGCACAGTTCTTTTGTTCTGAGCAAGCTCAATGTTGGGACCCCTAGGAAACACAGTAGAATAGAAGAGTGCTCTTTTCTCAAAAGCAGAGTGTGTTTCTTGTAAGGCGAGCTAGCGTTTGTTTCCCAGTCCAAAATGGAGTTGAATCACATGCAGTTTCTGGTCCTACGAGCAAGGGATGTTTTCTGGTAAGGAAAGTCACTATTGTGCTCCCTTTGCCATAAACAGTGCAAATTGCACTCACGTCTGTTCCCAGCAAGTACAGTGTATTGGACTGAAGAGGAGCCACTGTTCTTGTCAGTTTTTTAAGCAGAGTTGAATGAGATATGGCCCGTGTGTGTAGGAAGCACAGTTCTTTTGTTCTGAGCAAGCTCACTGTTTTGGTCCTATAGGAAACACAGAAGAGTAGAAGAGTGCTCTTTTCTCAAAAGCAGAGTGTGTTTCTTGTAAGGTGAGCTAGCGTTTGTTTCCCAGTCCTAAATGGAGTTGAATTAGATGCAGTTTCTTGTCCTATGAGCAAGAGTTGTTTTCTGGTAAGAAGAGTCACTATTGCTCTCCTATTGCCATACACAGTACAAACAACACTCGCTACTGTTCTTTGCAAGTACAGTGTATTGGACAGAAGAGGAGCTACTGTTCTTGTCAGTTTCCTTAGCAGAGTTGAACTAGATATGGCCCGTGTGTTTAGGAAGCACAGTTCTTTTGTTCTGAGGAAGCTCACTGTTCTGGTCCTATAGGAAACACAGAAGAGTAGAAGAGTGCTCTTTTCTCAAAAGCAAAGTGTGTTTCTTGTAAGGTGAGCTAGCGTTTGTTTCCCAGTCCTAAATGGAGTTGAATTACATTCACTTTCTGGTCCTATGAGCAAGAGTTGTTTTCTGGTAAGAAGAGTCACTATTGCAATCCTATTGCCATACACAGTGCAAACAACACTCGCTACTGTTCTTTGCAAGTACAGTGTTTTGGACAGAAGAAGAGCTACTGTTCTTGTTAGTTTCCTAAGCAGAGTTGAACGAGATATGGCCCGTGTGTGTAGGAAGCACAGTTCTTTTGTTCTGAGCAAGCTCACTCTTCAGACCCCATAGGAAACACAGTAGAGTAGAAGAGTGCTCTTTTCTCAAAAGCAGAATGTGTTTCTTGTAAGGCGAGCTAGCGTTTGTTTCCCAGTCCTAAATGGAGTTGAATCACATGCAGTTTCTGATCCTAGTAGCAAGAATTGTTTTCTGGTAAGAAGAGTCACTATTGCGCTCCCATTGTCATACACAGGGCAAATAGCACTGGCGTCTGTTTCCAGCATGTACAGTGTATTGGACGGAAGAGGATCTACTGTTCTTGTCAGTTTCCTAAGCATTGTTGAACTAGTAATAGCCCGTGTGTTTAGGAAGCACAGTTCTTTTGTTTTGAGGAAGCTCACTGTTTTGGCCCTATAGGAAACACAGTAGAGTAGAAGAGTGCTCTTTTCTCAAAAGCAGAGTGTGTTTCTTGTAAGGCGGGCTAGCTTTTGTTTCCCAGTCCTACATGGAGTTGAATCACATGCAGTTTCTGGTCCTACGAGCAAGAGTTGTTTTCTGGTAAGAAGAGTCACTATTGTGCTCCCTTTGCTATACACAGGGCAAATAGCACTCGCGTCTGTTCCCAGCAAGTACAGTTTATTGGACTGAAGAGGATCTACTGTTCTTGTCATTTTCCTAAGCAGAGTTGAACTAGATATGGCCCGTGTGTGTAGGAAGCACAGTTCTTTTTTTCTGAGGAAGCTCACTATTCTGGCCCTATAAGAAACACAGTAGAGTAGAAGAGTGCTCTTTTCTCAAAAGCAGACTGTGTTTCTTGTAAGGCGAGCTAGTGTTTGTTTCCCAGTCCTAAATGGAGTTGAATCACATGCAGTTTTTGGTCCCATGAGCAATAGTTGTTTTCTGGTAAGGAAAGTCACATTGCGCTCCCATTGCCATACACAGTGCAAACAACACTCGCTACTGTTCCCAACAAGTACAGTGCATTGGACTAAAGAGCAGCTACTGTTCTTGTCAGTTTCCTAAGCAGAGTTGAACTAGATATGGCCCGTGTGTGTAGGAAGCACAGTTCTTTTGTTCTGAGCAAGCTCACTGTTCGGACCCCATAGGAAACACTTTAGAGTAGAAGAGGGCTCTTTTCTCAAAAAGAGTGTGTTTCTTGTAAGGCAAGCTAGCTTTTGTTTCGCAGTCCTAAATGGAGTTGAATCACATGCAGTTACTGGTCCTACGAGCAAGAGTTGTTTTCTGCTAAGAACAGTCACTATTGCGCTCATATTGTCATACACAGGGCAAATAGCACTCGCATCTTTTCCAAGCATGAACAGTGTATTGGACTGAAGAGGATCTACTATTCTTGTCAGTTTTTTAAGCAGAATTGAACTAGTAATGACCGTGTGTGTAGGAAGCACAGTTCTTTTGTTCTGAGCAAGCTCACTGTTTTGGCCCTATAGGAAACACAGAAGAGTAGAAGAGTGCTCTTTTCTCAAAAGCAGAGTGTGTTTCTTGTATGTCGAGCTAGCGTTTGTTTCCCAGTCCTAAATGGAGTTGAATCACATGCAGTTTCTGGTCCTACGAGCAAGTGTTGTTTTCTGGTAAGAAGAGTCACTATTGCGTTCCCATTGCCATACACAGTGCAAATAGTACTCACGTCTGTTCACAGCAAGTACAGTGTATTGGCCTGAAGAGGAGCTACTGTTCTTGTCAGTTTCCTAAGCAGAGTTGAACTAGATATGGCCCCTGTGTGTAGGAAGCACAGTTCTTTTGTTCTGAGCAAGCTCACTGTTCAGACACCATAGGAAACACAGTAGAGTAGAAGAGTGCTCTTTTCTCAAAAGCATAGTGTGTTTCTTGTAAGGTGAGCTAGCGTTTTTTTCCCAGTTTTAAATGGAGTTGAATTACATGCAGTTTCTTGTCCTATGAGCAAGAGTTGTTTTCTGGTAAGAAGAGTCACTATTGCGCTCCCATTGCCATACACAGTGCAAACAACACTCGCTACTGTTCCTTGCAAGTACAGTGTATTGGACAGAAGAGGAGCTACTGTTCTTGTCAGTTTCCTAAGCAGAGTTGAACTAGATATGGCCCGTGTGTTTAGGAAGCACAGTTCTTTTGTTCTGAGCAAGCTCACTGTTCGGACACCATAGGAAACACAGTAGAGTAGAAGAGTGCTCTTTTCTCAAAAGCAGAGTGTGTTTCTTGTAAGGCGAGCTAGCGTTTGTTTCCCAGTCCTAAATGGAATTGAATCTCATGCAGTTTCTGATCCTAGGAGCCAGAGTTGTTTTCTGGTAAGAAGAGTCACTATTGCGCTCCCATTGACATACACAGGGCAAATAGCACTGGCGTCTGTTCCCAGCATGTACAGTGTATTGGACTGAAGAGGATCTACTGTTCTTGTCAGTTTCCAAAGCAGAGTTGAACTAGATATGGCCCGTGTGTGTAGGAAGCACAGTTCTTTTGTTCTGAGCAAGCTCAATGTATTGGCCCTATATGAAACACAATAGAGTAGAAGAGTGCTCTTTTCCCAAAAGCAGAGTGTGTTTCTTGTAAAGCGAGCTAGCGTTTGTTTCCCAGTCCTAAATGTAGTTGAATCACATGCAGTTTCTGGTCCTACGAGCAAGAGTTGTTTTCTAGTAAGAAGAGTCACTATTGTGCTCCCATTGCCATACACAGGGCAAAAATGACTCGCGTCTGTTCCCAGGATGTACAGTGTATTGGACTGAAGAGGATCTACTGTTCTTGTCAGTTTCCTAAGCAAAGTTGAACGAGATATGGCCCGTGTGTGTTAGAAGTACAATTCTTTTGTTCTGAGGAACCTCACTCTTCTGGCCCTATAGGAAACACAGTAGAGTAGAAGAGTGCTCATTTCTCAAAAGCAGAATGTGTTTCTTGTAAGGCGAGCTAGCGTTTGTTTCCCAGTCCTAAATGGAGTTGAATCACATGCAGTTTCTGGTCCTACGAGCAAGTGTTGTTTTCTGGTAAGAAGAGTCACTGTTGCCCTCCCATTATCATACACAGGGCAAATAGCACTGGCGTCTGTTCCCAGCAAGTACAGTGTATTGGACTGAAGATGATCTACTGTTTTTGTCAGTTTCCTAAGCAGAGTTGAACTAGATATGGCCCGTGTGTGTAGGAAGCACAGTTCTTTTGTTCTGAGCAAGCTCACTGTTGGGACCAAATAGGAAACACAGTAGAATAGAAGAGTGCTCTTTTCTCAAAAGCAGAGTGTGTTTCTTGTAAAGCGAGCTAGCGTTTGTTTCCCAGTCCAAAATGGAGTTGAATCACATGCAGTTTCTGGTCCTACAAGCAAGGGATGTTTTCTGGTAAGGAAAGTCACTATTGTGCTCCCTTTGCCATAAACAGTGCAAATTGCACCCACGTCTGTTCCCAGCAAGTACAGTGTATTGGACTGAAGAGGAGCTACAGTTCTTTTCAGTTTCCTAAGCAGAGTTGAACTAGATATGGTCCGTGTGTGTAGGAAGCACAGTTCTTTTGTTCTGAGCAAGCTCACTGTTTTGGTCCTATAGGAAACACAGAAGAGTAGAAGAGTGCTCTTTTCTCAAAAGCAGAGTGTATTTCTTGTAAGGTGAGCTAGCGTTTGTTTCCCAGTCCTAAATGGAGTTGAATTAGATGCAGTTTCTTGTCCTATGAGCAAGAGTTGTTTTCTGGTAAGAAGAGTCACTATTGCGCTCCTATTGCCATACACAGTACAAACAACACTCGCTACTGTTCTTTGCAAGTACAGTGTATTGGACAGAAGAAGAGCTACTGTTCTTGTCAGTTTCCTAAGCAGAGTTGAACTAGATATGGCCCATGTGTGTAGGAAGCACAGTTCTTTTGTTCTGAGCAAGCTCACTGTTCTGGTCCTATAGGAAACACAGAAGAGTAGAAGAGTGCTCTTTTCTCAAAAGCAAAGTGTGTTTCTTGTAAGGTGAGCTAGCGTTTGTTTCCCATTCCTAAATGGAGTTGAATTACATTCAGTTTCTGGTCCTATGAGCAAGAGTTGTTTTCTGGTAAGAAGAGTCACTATTGCAATCCTATTGCCATACACAATGCAAATAACACTCGCTACTGTTCTTTGCAAGTACAGTGTTTTGGACAGAAGAAGAGCTACTGTTCTTGTTAGTTTCCTAAGCAGAGTTGAACGAGATATAGCCCGTGTGTGTAGGAAGCACAGTTCTTTTGTTCTGAGCAAGCTCACTCTTCAGACCCCATAGGAAACACAGTAGAGTAGAAGAGTGCTCTTTCCTCAAAAGCAGAATGTGTTTCTTGTAAGGCGAGCTAGCGTTTGTTTCCCAGTCCTAAATGGAGTTGAATCACATGCAGTTTCTGATCCTAGTAGCAAGAATTGTTTTCTGGTAAGAAGAGTCACTGTTGCCCTCCCATTGTCATACACAGGGCAAATAGCACTGGCGTCTGTTCCCAGCATGTACAGTGTATTGGACGGAAGAGGATCTACTGTTCTTGTCAGTTTCCTAAGCAGAGTTGAACTAGTAATAGCCCGTGTGTGTAGGAAGCACAGTTCTTTTGTTCTGAGGAAGCTCACTGTTTTGGCCCTATAGGAAACACAGTAGAGTAGAAGAGTGCTCTTTTCTCAAAAGCAGAGTGTGTTTCTTGTAAGGCGAGCTAGCTTTTGTTTCCCAGTCCTACATGGAGTTGAATCACATGCAGTTTCTGGTCCTACGAAGAAGAGTTGTTTTCTGGTAAGAAGAGTCACTATTGTGCTCCCTTTGCTATACACAGGGCAAATAGCACTCGCGTCTGTTCCCAGCAAGTACAGTGTATTGGACTGAAGAGGATCTACTGTTCTTGTCAGTTTCCTAAGCAGAGTTGAACTAGATATGGCCCGTGTGTGTAGGAAGCACAGTTCTTTTCTTCTGAGCTAGCTCACTCTTCTGGCCTATAAAAACACAGTAGAGTAGAAGAGTGCTCTTTTCTCAAAAGCAGAGTGTGTTTCTTGTAAGACGAGCTTGCGTTTGTTTCCCAGTCCTAAATGGAGTTGAATCACATGCAGTTTCTGGTCCTACGAGCAAGAGTTGTTTTCTGGAAAGGAAAGTCACTAATGTGTTCCCTTTGCCATACACAGTAAAAATAGCACTCGCGTCTGTTCGCTGCCAGTACAGTGTATTGGACTGAAGAGGAGCTACTGCACTTGTCATTTTCCTAAGCAGAGTTGAATTGATATGGCCCCTGTGTGTAGGAAGCACAGTTCTTTGTTCTGAGCAAGCTCACTGTTCGGACCGCATAGGAAACACAGTAGAATAGAAGAGTGCTCTTTTCTCAAAAGCAGAGTGTGTTTCTTGTAAGGCGAGCTAGCGTTTGTTTCACAGTCCTAAATGGAGTTGAATCACATGCAGTTTCTGATCATTCGAGCAAGACTTGTTTTCTGGTAAGAAGAGTCACTATTGCGCTCCCATTGACATACACAGGGCAAATAGCACTGGCGTCTGTTCCCAGCATGTACAGTGAATTGGACTGAAGATGATCTACTGTTCTTGTCAGTTTCCTAAGCAGAGTTGAACTAGATATGTCCCGTGTGTGTAGGAAGCACAGTTCTTTTGTTCTGAGCTAGCTCACTCTTCTGGCCTATAGAAACACAGTAGAGTAGAAGAGTGCTCTTTTCTCAAAAGCAGAGTGTGTTTCTTGTAAGACGAGCTTGCGTTTGTTTCCCAGTCCTAAATGGAGTTTAATCACATGCAGTTTCTGGTCCTACGAGCTAGAGTTTTTTTCTGGAAAGGAAAGTCACTATTGTGTTCCCTTTGCCATACACAGTGCAAATAGCACTCGCGTATGTTACCAGCCAGTACAGTGTATTGGACTGAAGAGGATCTACTGTTCTTGTCAGTTTCCTAAGCAGAGCTGAACTAGATATGGCCCGTGTGTGTAGGAAGCACAGTTCTTTTGTTCTCAGCAAGCTCACTGTTTTGGTCCTTTAGGGAACACAGAAGAGTAGAAGTGTGTTCTTTTCTCAAAAGCATAGTGTGTTTCTTGTAAGGTGAGCTAGCGTTTTTTTTCCCAGTTTTAAATGGAGTTGAATTACATGCAGTTTCTTGTCCTATGAGCAAGAGTTGTTTTCTGGTAAGAAGAGTCACTATTGCGCTCCTATTGCCATACACAGGGCAAACAACACTCGCTACTGTTCTTTGCAAGTACAGTGTATTGGACAGAAGAGGAGCTACTGTTCTTGTCAGTTTCCTAAGCAGAGTTGAACTAGATATGGCCCGTGTGTGTAGGAAGCACAGTTCTTTTGTTCTCAGCAAGCTCACTTTTCGGACCCCATAGGAAATACAGTAGAGTAGAAGAGTGCTCTTTTCTCAAAAGCAGAGTGTGTTTCTTGTAAGGCGAGCTAGCGTTTGTTTCCCAGTCCTAAATGGAGTTGAATTAGATGCAGTTTCTTGTCCTATGAGCAAGAGTTGTTTTCTGGTAAGAAGAGTCACTATTGTTCTCCTATTGCCATACACAGTACAAACAACACTCGCTACTGTTCTTTGCAAGTACAGTGTATTGGGCAGAAGAGGAGCTACTGTTCTTGTCAGTTTCCTAAGCAGATTTGAACTAGATATGGCCCGTGTGTTTAGGAAGCACAGTTCTTTTGTTCTGAACAAGCTCACTGTTCTGGTCCTATAGGAAACACAGAAGAGTAGAAGAGTGCTCTTTTCTCAAAAGCAAAGTGTGTTTCTTGTAAGGTGAGCTAGCGTTTGTTTCCCAGTCCTAAATGGAGTTGAATTACATTCAGTTTCTGGTCCTATGAGCAAGAGTTGTTTTCTGGTAATAAGAGTCACTATTGCAATCCTATTGCCATACACAGTGCAAACAACACTCGCTACTGTTCTTTGCAAGTACAGTGTTTTGGGCAGAAGAAGAGCGACTGCTCTTGTTAATTTCCTAAGCAGAGTTGAACGAGATATGGCCCGTGTGTGTAGGAAGCACAGTTCTTTTGTTCTGAGCAAGCTCACTCTTCAGACCCCATAGGAAACACAGTAGAGTAGAAGAGTGCTCTTTTCTCAAAAGCAGAATGTGTTTTTTGTAAGGCGAGCTAGCGTTTGTTTCCCAGTCCTAAATGGAGTTGAATCACATGCAGTTTCTGATCCTAGTAGCAAGAATTGTTTTCTGGTAAGAAGAGTCACTATTGCCCTCCCATTGTCATACACAGGGCAAATAGCACTGGCGTCTGTTCCCAGCATGTACAGTGTATTGGACTGAAGAGGATCTACTGTTCTTGTCATTTTCCTAAGCAGAGTTGAACTAGATATGGCCCGTGTGTGTAGGAAGCACAGTTCTTTTGTTCTGAGCAAGCTCACTGTTCGGACCCCATAGGAAAAACAGTAGAATAGAAGAGTGCTCTTTTCTCAAAAGCATAGTGTGTTTCTTGTAAAGCGAGCTAGCGTTTGTTTCCCAGTCCTAAATGGAGTTGAATCACATGCAGTTTCTGGTCCTACGAGCAAGGGATGTTTTCTGGTAAGAAAAGTCACTATTGTGCTCCCTTTGCCATAAACTGTGCAAATAGCACTCGCGTCTGTTCCCAGCAAGTACAATGTATTGGACTGAAGAGGAGCTACTGTTCTTGTCAGTTTCCTAAGCAGAGTTGAACTAGATATGGTCCGTGTGTGTAGGAAGCACAGTTCTTTTGTCCTGAGCAAGCTCACTGTTCTGGCCCTATAGGAAACACAGAAGAGTAGAAGAGTGCTCTTTTCTCAGAAGCAGAGTGTGTTTCTTGTAAGGCAAGCTAGTGTTTGATTCCCAGTCCTACATGGAGTTGAATCCCATGCAGTTTCTAGTCCTACGAGCAAGAGTTGTTTTCTGGTAAGAAGAGTCAATATTGTGCTACCATTGTCATACACAGTGCAAATAGCACTCTTGCCTGTTCCCAGCAAGTACAGTGTATTGGACAGAAGAGGAGCTACTGTTCTTGTCAGTTTCCTAAGCAGAGTTGAACTAGATATGGCCCGTGTGTGTAGGAAGCACAGTTCTTTTGTTCTGAGCAAGCTCAATTTTCGGACCCCATAGGAAACACAGTAGAGTAGAAGAGTGCTCTTTTCTCAAAAGCAGAGTGTGTTTCTTGTAAGGCGAGCTAGCGTTTGTTTCTCAGTCCTAAATGGAATTGAACCACATGCAGTTTCTGATCTTAGGAGCAAGTGTTGTTTTCTGTTAAGAAGAGTCACTATTGCGCTCCCATTGTCATACACAGGGCAAATAGCACTTGTGTCTGTTCCCAGCTTGTACAGTGTATTGTACTGAAGAGGAGCTACTGTTCTTTTCAGTTTCCTAAGCAGAGTTGAACTAGATATAGCCCGTGTGTGTAGGAAGCACAGTTCTTTTGTTCTGAGCAAGCTCACTGTTTTGGCCCTATAGGAAACACAGTAGAGTAGAAGAGTGCTCTATTCTCAAAAGCAGAGTGTGTTTCTTGTAAGGCAAGCTAGCGTTTGTTTCCCAGTCCTAAATGTAGTTGAATCACATGCAGTTTCTGGTCCTACAAGCAAGAATTGTATTCTAGTAAGAAGAGTCATTATTGTGCTCCCGTTGCCATACACAGGGCAAATAGGACTCGCGTCTGTTCCCAGGATGTACAGTGTATTGGACTGAAGAGGATCTACTGTTCTTGTCAGTTTCCTAAGCAATGTTGAACTAGATATGCGCCATGTGTGTTAGAAGTACACTTCTTTTGTTCTGAGCATCCTCACTCTTTTGGCCCTATAGGAAACACAGTAGAGTAGAAGAGTGCTCTTTTCTCAAAAGCAGAATGTGTTTCTTGTAAGGCGAGCTAGCGTTTGTTTCCCAGTCCTAAATGGAGTTCAATCACATGCAGTTTCTGGTCCTTGAGCAAGAGTTGTTTTTTGTTAAGAAGAGTCACTATTGCGCTCCCATTGACATACACAGGGCAAATAGCACTGGGTCTGTTCCCAGCATGTAAAGTGTATTGGACTGAAGAGGATCTACTGTTCTTGTCAGTTTCCTAAGCAGAGTTGAACTAGATATGGCCCGTGTGTGTAGGAAGCACAGTTCTTTTGTTCTGAGCTAGCTCACTCTTCTGGCCTATAGAAACACAGTAGAGTAGAAGAGTGCTCTTTTCTCAAAAGCAGAGTTTGTTTCTTGTAAGACGAGCTTGCGTTTGTTTCCCAGTCCTAAATGGAGTTTAATCACATGCAGTTTCTGGTCCTAGGAGCTAGAGTTTTTTTCTGGAAGGGAAAGTCACTATTATGTTCCCTTTGCCATACACAGTGCAAATAGCACTCGCGTATGTTCCCAGCCAGTACAGTGTATTGGACTGAAGAGGATATACTGTTCTTGTCAGTTTCCTAAGCAGAGCTGAACTAGATATGGCCCGTGTGTGTAGGAAGCACAGTTCTTTTGTTCTGAGCTAGCTCACTCTTCTGGCCTATAGAAACACAGTAGAGTAGAAGAGTGCTCTTTTCTCAAAAGCAGAGTGTGTTTCTTGTAAGACGAGCTTGCGTTTGTTTCCCAGTCCTAAATGGAGTTTAATCACATGCAGTTTCTGGTCCTATGAGCAAGAGTTTTTTTCTGGAAAGGAAAGTCACTATTGTGTTCCCTTTGCCATACACAGTGCAAAAAACACTCGCGTCTGTTCCCAGCCAGTACAGTGTATTGGACTGAAGAGGAGCTACTGCTCTTGTCAGTTTCCTAAGCAGAGCTGAACTAGATATGGCCCGTGTGTGTAGGAAGCACAGTTCTTTTGTTCTGAGCAAGCTCACTGTTTTGGTCCTATAGGAAACACAGTAGAGTAGAAGAGTGCTCTTTTCTCAAGAGCAGAGTGTGTTTCCTGTAAGGTGAGCTAGCGTTTGTTTACCAGTCCTAAATGGAGTTGAATTACATGCAGTTTCTTGTCCTATGAGCAAGAGTTGTTTTCTGGTAAGAAGAGTCACTATTGTGCTCCTATTGCCATACACAGTGCAAACAACACTCGCTACTGTTCTTTGCAAGTACAGTGTATTGGACAGAAGAGGAGCTACTGTTCTTGTCAGTTTCCTAAGCAGAGTTGAACTAGATATGGCCCGTGTGTGTAGGAAGCACAGTTCTTTTGTTCTGAGCAAGCTCACTTTTCGGACCCCATAGGAAACACAGTAGAGTAGAAGAGTGCTCTTTTCTCAAAAGCAGAGTGTGTTTCTTGTAAGGCGAGCTAGCGTTTGTTTCCCAGTCCTAAATGGAATTGAATCACATGCAGTTTCGGATCCTAGGAGCAAGAGTTGTTTTCTGGTAAGGAAAGTCACTATTGTGCTCCCTTTGCCATAAACAGTGCAAATTGCACTCACGTCTGTTCCCAGCAAGTACAGTGTATTGGACTGAAGAGGAGCTACTGTTCTTGTCAGTTTTTTAAGCAGAGTTGAAAGAGATATGGCCCGTGTGTGCAGGAAGCACAGTTCTTTTGTTCTGAGCAAGCTCACTGTTTTGTTCCTATAGGAAACACAGAAGAGTAGAAGAGTGCTCTTTTCTCAAAAGCAGAGTGTGTTTCTTGTAAGGCGAGCTAGCGTTTGTTTCCCAGTCATATATGGAGTTGAATTAGATGCAGTTTCTTGTCCTATGAGCAGGAGTTGTTTTCTGGTAAGAAGAGTCACTATTGCGCTCCTATTGCCATACACAGTACAAACAACACTCGCTACTGTTCCCAGCAAGTACAGTGTATTGGACAGAAGAGGAGCTACTGTTCTTGTCAGTTTCCTAAGCAGAGTTGAACTAGATATGGCCCGTGTGTGTAGGAAGCACAGTTCATTTGTTCTCAGCAAGCTCACTGTTCGGACCCCATAGGAAACACAGTAGAGTAGAAGAGTGCTCTTTTCTCAAAATCAGAGTGTGTTTCTTGTAAGGCGAGCTAGCATTTGTTTCCCAGTCCTAAATGGAATTGAATCACATGCAGTTTCTGATCCTAGGAGCAAGAGTTGTTTTCTGGTAAGAAGAGTCACTATTGCGCTCCCATTGACATACACAGGGCAAATAGCACTGGCGTCTGTTCCCAGCAAGTACTGTGTATACAACTGAAGAGGATCTACTGTTCTTGTCAGTTTCCTAAGCAGAGTTGAACTAGATATGGCCCGTGTGTGTAGGAAGCACAGTTCTTTTTTTCTGAGCAAGCTCACTGTTTTGGCCCTATAGGAAACACAATAGAGTAGAAGAGTGCTCTTTTCTCAAAAGCAGAGTGTGTTTCTTGTAAAGCAAGCTAGCGTTTGTTTCCCAGTCCTAAAGGTAGTTGAATCACATGCAGTTTCTTGTCCTACAAGCAAGAGTTGTTTTCTAGTAAGAAGAGTCTCTATTATGCTCCCATTGCCATACACAGGGCAAAAAAAACTCGCGTCTGTTCCCAGGATATACAGTGTATTGGACTGAAGAGGATCTACTGTTCTTGTCCGTTTCCTAAGCAAAGTTGAACTAGATATGGCCCGTGTGTGTTAGAAGTACACTTCTTTTTTTCTGAGGAACCTCACTCTTCTGGCCCTATAGGAAACACAGTAGAGTAGAAGAGTGCTCTTTTCTCAAAAGCAGAATGTGTTTCTTGTAAGGCGAGCTAGCGTTTGTTTCCCAGTCCTAAATGGAGTTGAATCACATGCAGTTTCTGGTCCTACGAACAAGAGTTGTTTTCTGGTAAGAAGAGTCACTGTTGCCCTCCCATTGTCATACACAGGGCAAATAGCACTGGCGTCTGTTCCCAGCATGTACAGTGCATTGGACTGAAGATGATCTACTGTTCTTGTCAGTTTCCTAAGCAGAGTTGAACTAGATATGGCCCGTGTGTGTAGGAAGCAAAGTTCTTTTGTTCTGAGCAAGCTCACTGTTCGGACCCCATAGGAAACACAGTAGAATAGAAGAGTGCTCTTTTCTCAAAAGCAGAGTGTGTTTCTTGTAAGGCGAGCTAGTGTTTGTTTCCCAGTCCTACATGGAGTTGAATCACATGCAGTTTCTGGTCCTACGAGCAAGGGATGTTTTCTGGTAAGGAAAGTCACTATTGTGCTCCCTTTGACATAAACAGTGCAAATTGCACTCACGTCTGTTCCCAGCAAGTACAGTGTATTGGACTGAAGAGGAGCTACTGTTCTTGTCAGTTTTTTAAGCAGAGTTGAATGAGATATGGCCCGTGTGTGTAGGAAGCACAGTTCTTTTGTTCTGAGCAAGCTCACTGTTTTGGTCCTATAGGAAACACAGAAGAGTAGAAGAGTGCTCTTTTCTCAAAAGCAGAGTGTGTTTCTTGTAAGGTGAGCTAGCGTTTGTTTCCCAGTCCTAAATGGAGTTGAATTAGTTGCAGTTTCTTGTCCTATGAGCAAGAGTTGTTTTCTGGTAAGAAGAGTCACTATTGCGCTCCTATTGCCATGCACAGTACAAACAACACTCGCTACTGTTCTTTGCAAGTACAGTGTATTGGACAGAAGAGGAGCTCCTGTTCTTGTCAGTTTCCTAAGCAGAGTTGAACTAGATATGGCCCATGTGTGTAGGAAGCACAGTTCTTTTGTTCTGAGCAAGCTCACTTTTCTGGTCCTACAGGAAACACAGAAGAGTAGAAGTGTGCTCTTTTCTCAAAAGCAAAGTGTGTTTCTTGTAAGGTGAGCTAGCGTTTGTTTCCCAGTCCTAAATGGAGTTGAATTACATTCAGTTTCTGGTCCTATGAGCAAGAGTTGTTTTCTGGTAAGAAGAGTCACTATTGCAATCCTATTGCCATACACAGTACAAACAACACTCGCTACTGTTCTTTGCAAGTACAGTGTATTGGACAGAAGAGGAGCTACTGTTCTTGTCAATTTCCTAAGCAGAGTTGAACGAGATATGGCCCGTGTGTGTAGGAAGCAAAGTTCTTTTGTTCTGAGCAAGCTCACTCTTCAGACCCCATAGGAAACACAGTAGAGTAGAAGAGTGCTCTTTTCTCAAAAGCAGAAGGTGTTTATTGTAAATTGAGCTAGCGTTTGTTTCCCAGTCCTAAATGGAGTTGAATCACATGCAGTTTCTGATCCTAGTAGCAAGAATTGTTTTCTGGTAAGAAGAGTCACTATTGCCCTCCCATTGTCATACACAGGGCAAATAGCACTGGCGTCTGTTCCCAGCATGTACAGTGTATTGGACTGAAGAGTAGCTACTGTTCTTGTCAGTTTCCTAAGCAGAGTTTAACTGGTAATAGCCCGTGTGTGTAGGAAGCACAGTTCTTTTGTTCTGAGGAAGCTCACTGTTTTGGCCCTATAGGAAACACAGTAGAGTAGAAGAGTGCTCTTTTCTCAAAAGCAGAGTGTGTTTCTTGTAAGGCGAGCTAGCTTTTGTTTCCCAGTCCTACATGGAGTTGAATCACATGCAGTTTCTGGTCCTACGAGCAAGAGTTGTTTTCTGGTAAGAAGAGTCACTATTGTGCTCCCTTTGCTATACACAGGGCAAATAGCACTCGCGTCTGTTCCCAGCAAGTACAGTGTATGGGACTGAAGAGGATCTACTGTTCTTGTCAGTTTCCTAAGCAGAGTTTAACTAGATATGGCCGTGTGTGTAGGAAGCACAGTTCTTTTGTTCTGAGCAAGCTCACTGTTGTGGCCCAATAGGAAAAAAGGTATAGTGGAAGAGTGCTCTTTTCTCAAAAGCAGAGTGTGTTTCTTGTAAGGCGAGCTAGCGTTTGTTTCCCAGTCCTAAATGGAGTTGAATCACATGCAGTTTTTGGTCCTACAAGCAAGAGTTGTTTTCTGGTAAGAAGAGTCACTATTGTGCTCCCATTGCCACACACAGTGCAAATAGGACTCGCGTCTGTTCCCATCAAGTACAGTGTATTGGACTGAAGAGAAGCTACTGTTCTTGTCAGTTTCCTAAGCATAGTGAACTAGATATGGCCCGTGTGTGTAGGAAGCACAGTTCTTTTGTTCTGAGCAAGCTCACTGTTCGGACCCCATAGGAAACACCGTAGAGAAGAAGAGTGCCCTTTTCTCAAAAGCATAGTGTCTTTCTTGTAAGGCGAGCTAGCGTTTGTTTCCCTGTCCTAAATGGATTTGAATCACATGCAGTTTCCGGTCCCACGAGAAGAGTTGTTTTCTGGTAAGGAAAGTCACTATTCGCTCCCTTTCTCATACACAGAGCACATAGCACACGTGTCTTTTCCCAGCAAGTACAGTGTATTGGACTGAAGAGGAGCTACTGTTCTTGTCAGATTCCTAAGCACAGTTGAACTACATATTGCCTGTGTGTGTAGGAAGCACAGTTCTTTTGTTCTGAGCAAGCTCAATGTTCTGGCCCTATAGGAAACACATTAGAGTAGAATACTGCTCTTTTCTCAAAAGCAGAGTGTGTTTCTTGTAAGGCAAGCTAGCGTTTGTTTCCCAGTCCTAAATGGAGTTGAATCACATGCAGTTTCTGATCTTAGGAGCAAGAGTTGTTTTCTGGTAAGAAGAGTCACTCTTGCCCTCCCATTGCCATACACAGTGCAAATAGCACTGGCGTCTGTTTCCAGCATGTACAGTGTATTGCACTGAAGAGGATCTATTGTTCTTGTCAGTTTCCTAAGCAGAGTTGAACTAGATATAGCCCGTGTGTAGGAAGCACAGTTCTTTTGTTCTGAGCAAGCTGACTGTTCGGACCCCATAGG
Source organism: Peromyscus eremicus (assembly GCF_949786415.1). Lineage (NCBI taxonomy): Eukaryota > Metazoa > Chordata > Mammalia > Rodentia > Cricetidae > Peromyscus > Peromyscus eremicus. Next base: position 16,389 of record NW_026737945.1, read on the forward strand.
AAACACAGTAGAGTAGAAGAGTGCTCTTTTCTCAAAAGCAGAGTGTGTTTCTTGTAAGGCGAGCTAGCGTTTGTTTCCCAGTCCTAAATGGAGTTGAATCACATGCAGTTTCTGGTTCTACGAGCAAGAGTTGTTTTCTGGTAAGAAGAGTCACTACTGAGCTCCCATTGTCATACACAGGGCAAATATCCCTGGCGTCTGTTCCCAGCATGTACACTGTATTGGACTGAAGAGGATCTACTGTTCTTGACAGTTTCCTAAGTAGAGTTGAACTAGATATGGCCGTGTGTGTAAGAAGCACAGTTCTTTTGTTCTGAGCAAGCTCACTGTTCTGGCCATATAGGAAACACATTAGAGTAGAATAGTGCTCTTTTCTCAAAAGCAGTGTGTGTTTCTTGTAATGCGAGCTAGCGTTTGTTTCCCAGGCATAAATGGAGTTGAATCCCATGCACTTTCTGGTCCTACGAGCAAGAGTTGTTTTCTGGTATCAAGAGTCACTATTGTGCTCCCATTGTCATACACAGGGCAAATAGCACTGGCGTCTGTTCCCAGCATGTACAGTGTATTGGACGGAAGAGGATCTACTGTTCTTGTCAGTTTCCTAAGCAGAATTGAGCTAGCTATGGCCGTGTGTGTAGGAAGCACAGTTCTTTTCTTCTGAGCAAGCTCACTGTTCGGACCCAATAGGAAACACCATAGAGTAGAAGAGTGCCCTTTTCTCAAAAGCATAGTGTGTTTCTTGTAAGGTGAGCTAGCATTTGTTTCACTGTCCTAAATTGATTTGAATCACATGCAGTTTCTGGTCCAACGAGCAAGAGTTGTTTTCTGGTAAGAAGAGTAACTATTGTGCTCCCATTGTCATACACAGGGCAAATAGCACTGGCATCTGTTCCCAGCATGTACAGTGTATTGGACTGAAGAGGATCTACTGTTCTTGTCAGTTTCCTAAGCAGAATTGAACTAGATATGGCCGTGTGTGTAGGAAGCACAGTTCTTTTGCTCTGAGCATGCTCACTGTTCTGGCCCTATAGGAAACACAGTAGAGTAGAAGAGTGATCGTTTCTCAAAAGCAGAGTGTGTTTCTTGTAAGGCGAGCTAGCATTTGTTTCCCAGTCCTAAATGGGAGTTGAATCACATGCAGTTTCTGGTGTCACGAGCAAGAATTGTTTTCTGGTAAGAAGAGTCACTGTTGTGCTCCCACGGTCATACACAGGGCAAATAGCACGGGAGTCTGTTCCCAGCAAATACAGTGTATTGGACTGAAGAGGAGGTACTGTTCTTGTCAGTTTCCTAAGCAGAGTTGAACTAAATATAGCCCGTGTGTGTAGGAAGCACAGTTGTTTTTTTCTGAGCAAGCTCACTTTTCGGACCCCATAGGAAACACATTAGAGTAGAAGAGTGCTCTTTTCTAAAAAGCAGAGTATGTTTCTTGTAAGGAGATCTTGCGTTTGTTTCCCAGTTCTAAATGTAGTTGAATCACATGCAGTTTCTGGTCCTACGAGCAAGAGCGGTTTTCTGGTAAGAAGAGTCACTATTGTGCTCCCATTGTCATACACAGGGCATATAGCACTGGCATCTGTTCCCAGCATGTGCAGTGTATTGGACTTAAGAGGATCTACTGTTCTTGTCAGTTTCCTAAGCAGAATTTAACTAGATATAGCCCGTGTGTGTAGGAAGCACAGTTCTTTTTTTCTGAGCAAGCTCACTGTTTTGGCCCTATAGGAAACACAGTAGAGTAGAAGAGTGCACTTTTCTCAAAAGCAGAGTGTGTTTCTTGTAAGGCGAGCTAGCGTTTGTTTCCCAGTCCTAAATGGAGTTGAATCACATGCAGTTTTTGGTCCTACAAGCAAGAGTTGTTTTCTGGTAAGGAAAGTCACTATTGTGCTCCCATTGCCACACACAGTGCAAATAGGACTCGCTTCTGTTCCCGTCAAGTACAGTGTATTGGACTGGAGAGGAGCTACTGTTCTTGTCAGTTTCCCAAGCATAGTTGAACTAGATATGGCCCGTGTGTGTAGGAAGCACAGTTCTATTGTTCTGAGCAAGCCCGCTGTTCGGACGCAATAGGAAACACCGTAGAGTAGAAGAGTGCCCTATCCTCAAAAGCATTGTGTGTTTCTTGTAAGGCGATCTAGCGTTTGTTTCCCTGTCCTAAATGGATTTGAATCACATGCAGTTTCTGGTCCAACGAGCAAGAGTTGTTTTCTGGAAAGAAGAGTCACTATTGCGCTCCCATTGTCATACACAGGGCAAATAGCACTGGCGTCTGTTCCCAGCATGTACAGTGTATTGGACTGAAGAGGATCTACTGTTCTTGTCAGTTTCCTAAGCAGAATTGAACTAGATATGGCCGTGTGTGTAGGAAGCACAGTTGTTTTGTTCTGAGCATGCTCACTGTTCTGGCCCTATAGGAAACACAGTAGAGTATAAGAGTGATCGTTTCTCAAAAGCAGAGTGTGTTTCTTGTAAGGCGAGCTAGCGTTTGTTTCCCAGTTCTAAATGGGGTTGAATCACATGCAGTTTCTTGTCCTACAAGCAAGAGTCGTTTTCTGGTAGGAAAGTCAATATTGTACTCCCATTGCCACACACAGTGCAAATAGCACTCGCGTCTGTTCCCAGCCAGTACAGTGTATTGGACTGAAGAGGACCTACTGTTCTTGTCAGTTTCCTCAGCAGTGTAAATAGATATGGCCCGTGTGTGTAGGAAGCACAGTTCTTTGTTCTGAGCAAGCTCACTTTTTGGACCCCATAGGAAACACATTAGAGTAGAAGAGTGCTCTTTTCTAAAAAAGAGAGTGTGTTTCTTGTAAGGAGAGCTTGCGTATGTTTCCCAGTCCTATATGGAGTTGAATCACATGCAGTTTCTGGTCCTACGAGCAAGAGCTGTTTTCTGGTAAGAAGAGTCACTATTGTGCTCCCATTGTCATACACAGAGCAATTAGCACACGTGTCTTTTCCCAGCAAGTACAGTTTATTGGACTGAAGAGGAGCTACTGTTCTGGTCAGATTCCTAAGCACAGTTTAACTAGATATTGCCCGTGTGTGTGGGAAGCACAGTTCTTTTGTTCTGAGCAAGCTCAATGTTCAGGCCCTATAGGAAACACATTAGAGTAGAATACTGCTCTTTTCTCAAAAGCAGAGTGTGTTTCTTGTAAGGCAAGCTAGCGTTTGTTTCCCAGTCCTAAATGGAGTTGAATCACATGCAGTTTCTGGTCCTATGAGCAAGAGTTGTTTTCTGGTAAGAAGAGTCACTCTTGCGCTCCCATTGCCATACACAGTGCAAATAGCACTGGCGTCTGTTCCCAGCATGTACAGTGTATTGGACGGAAGAGGATCTACTGTTCTTGTCAGTTTCCTAAGCAGAATTGAACTAGCTATGGCCGTGTGTGTAGGAAGTACAGTTCTTTTCTTCTGAGCAAGCTCACTGTTCGGACCCAATAGGAAACACCGTAGAGTAGAAGAGTGCCCTTTTCTCAAAAGCATAGTGTGTTTCTTGTAAGGTGAGCTAGCGTTTGTTTCCCTGTCCTAAATGGATTTGAATCACATGCAGTTTCTGGTCCAACGAGCAAGAGTTGTTTTCTGGTAAGAAGAGTCACTAATGAGCTCCCATTGTCATACACAGGGCAAATAGCACTGGCGTCTGTTCCCAGCATGTACAGTGTATTGGACTGAAGAGGATCTACTGTTCTTGTCAGTTTCCTAAGCAGAGTTGACCTAGATATAGCCGGTGTGTGTAGGAAGCACAGTTCTTTTTTTCTGAGCAAGCTCACTTTTCAGACACCATAGGAAACACATGAGAGTAGAAGAGTGCTCTTTTCTCAAAAGCATAGTGTGTTTCTATTAAGGCTAGCTATTGTTTGTTTCCCAGTCCTAAATGGAGTTGAATCCCATGCAGTTTCTGGTCCTACGAGCAAGAGTTGTTTTCTGGTATCAAGAGTCACTATTGCACTCCCATTGTCATACACAGGACAAATAGCACTGTCGTCTGTTCCCAGCATGTACAGTGTATTGGACTGAAGAGGATCTACTGTTCTTGTCAGTTTCCTAAGCAGAATTGAACTAGATATGGCGGTGTGTGTAGGAAGCACAGTTCTTTTGTTCTGAGCATGCTCACTGTTCTGGCCCTATAGGAAACACAGTAGAGTAGAAGAGTGATCGTTTCTCTAAAGTAGAGTGTGTTTCTTGTAAGGCGAGCTAGCGTTTGTTTCCCAGTTCTAAATGGAGTTGAATCCCATGCAGTTTCTGGTCCTACGAGCAAGAGTCGTTTTCTGGTAGGAAAGTCACTATTGTGCTCCCATTGCCACACATAGTGCAAATACCACTCGCGTCTGTTCCCATCCAGTACAGTGTATGGGACTGAAGAGGAGCTACTGTTCTTGTCAGTTTCCTAAGCAGAGTTGAACTAGATATGGCCCGTGTGTGTAGGAAGCACAGTTCTTTTGTTCTGAGCAAGCTCATTTTTCGGACCCCATAGGAAACACATTAGAGTAGAAGAGTGCTCTTTTCTAAAAAGCAGAGTGTGTTTCTTGTAAGGAGAGCTTGTGTTTGTTTCCCAGTCCTAAATGGAGTTGAATCACATGCAGTATCTCGTCCTACGAGCAAGAGCTGTTTTCTGGTAAGAAGAGTCACTACTGCGCTCCCATTGTCATACACAGGGCAAATAGCACTGGCGTCTGTTCTCAGCATGTACAGTGTATTGGACTGAAGAGGATCGACTGTTCTTGTCAGTTTCCTAAGCAGAATTGAACTAGATATGGCCGTGTGTGTAGGAAGTACAGTTCTTTTGTTCTGAGCAAGCTCACTGTTCTGGCCATATAGGAAACACATTAGAGTAGATTAGTGCTCTTTTCTCAAAAGCAGAGTGTGTTTCTTGTAAGGCGAGCTAGCATTTGTTTCCCAGTCCAAAATCGAGTTGAATCACATGGAGTTTCTGGTCCTACGAGCAAGGGATGTTTTCTGGTAAGGAAAATCCCTATTGTGCTCTCTTTGCCATAAACAGTGCAAATAGCACTCGCGTCTGTTCCCATCAAGTACAGTGTATTGGACTGAAGAGGAGCTACTGTTCTTGTCAGTTTCCTAAGCAGAGTTGAACTAGATATGGCCCGTGTGTGTAGGAAGCACAGTTGTTTTGTTCTGAGCAAGCTCGCTGTTCCGACCCAATAGGAAACACCGTAGAGTAGAAGAGTGCCCTTTTCTGAAAAGCATAGTGTGTTTCTTGGAAGGCGATCTAGCGTTTGTTTCCCTGTCCTAAATGGATTTGAAACAAATGCAGTTTCTGGTCCAACGAGCAAGAGTTGTTTTCTGGTAAGAAGAGTCACTATTGTGCTCCCACGGTCATACACAGGGCAAATAGCACGGGTGTCTGTTCCCAGCAAATACAGTGTATTAGACTGAAGAGGAGCTACTGTTCTTGTCAGTTTCCTAAGCAGAGTTGAACTAGATATAGCCCGTGTGTGTAGGAAGCACAGTTCTTTTTTTCTGCGCAAGCTCACTGTTTTGGCCCTATAGGAAACACAGTAGAGTAGAAGAGTGCTCTTTTCTCAAAAGCAGAGTATGTTTCTTGTAAGGCGAGCTAGCGTTTGTTTCCCAGTCCTAAATGGGGTTGAATCACATGCCGTTTTTGGTCCTACAAGCAAGAGTTGTTTTCTGATAAGGAAAGTCACTATTGTGCTCCCATTGCCACACACAGTGCAAATAGCACTCACGTCTGTTCCCAGCCAGTACAGTGTATTGGACTGAAGAGGAGCTACTGTTCTTGTCAGTTTCCTAAGCAGAGTTGAACTAGATATGGCCTGTGTGTGTAGGAAACACAGTTCTTTTGTTTTGAGCAAGCTCACTTTTCGGACCTCATAGGAAACACATTAGAGTAGAAGAGTGCTCTTTTCTAAAAAGCAGAGTGTGTTTCTTGTAAGCAGAGCTTGCGTTTGTTTCCCAGTCCTAAATGGAGTTGAATCACATGCAGTTTCTGGTCCTACAAGCAAGAGCTGTTTTCTGGTAAGAAGAGTCACTATTGTGCTCCCATTGTCATACACAGTGCAAATAGCACTGGTGTCTGTTCCCAGCATGTACAGTGTATTGGACTGAAGGGGATCTACTGTTCTTGTCAGTTTCCTAAACAGAATTGAACTAGATATGGCCGTGTGTGTAGGAAGCACAGTTTTTTTTTTCTGAGCAAGCTCACTGTTTTGGCTCTATAGGAAACACAGCAGAGTAGAAGAGTGTTCTTTTCTCAAAAGTAGAGTGTGTTTCTTGTAAGGCAAGCTACCGTTTGTTTCCCAGTCCTAAATGGAGTTGAATCACATGCAGTTTCTGGTCCTACGAGCAAGAGTTGTTTTCTGGTAAGAAGAGTCACTCTTGCGCTCCCATTGCCATACACAGTGCAAATAGCACTGGCGTTTGTTCCCAGCATGTACAGTGTATTGGACTGAAGAGGATCTACAGTTCTTGTCAGTTTCCTAAGCAGAGATGAACTAGATATGGCCCGTGTGTGTAGGAAGCACAGTTCTTTTGTTCTGAGCAAGCTCACTGTTCTGGCCATAAAGGAAACACATTAGAGTAGAATAGTGCTCTTTTCTCAAAAGCAGAGTGTGTTTTTTTTAAAGCTAGCTATTGTTTGTTTCCCAGTCCTAAATGGAGTTGAATCCCATGCAGTTTCTGGTTTTACGAGCAAGAGTTGTTTTCTGGTATCAAGAGTCACTATTGTGCTCCCATTGTCATACACAGGGTAAATAGCACTGGCGTCTGTTCCCAGCATGTACAGTGTATTGGACGGAACAGGATCTACTATTCTTGTCAGATTCCTAAGCAGAATTGAACGAGCTATGGCCGTTTGTGTAGGAAGCACATTTCTTTTCCTCTGAGCAAGCTCACTGTTCGGACCCCACAGGAAATACAGTAGAGTGGATGAGTGCCCTTTTCTCAAAAGCAGAGTGTGTTTCTTGTAAGGCGAGCTAGCGTTTGTTTCTCAGTCCTAAATGGAGTTGAATCACATGCAGTTTCTGGTCCTACGAGCAATAGTTATTTTCTGGTAAGAAGAGTCACTAGTGCGCTCCCATTGTCATACACAGGGCATATAGCACTGGCATCTGTTCCCAGCATGTACAGTGTATTGGACTTAAGAGGATCTACTGTTCTTGTCAGTTTCCTAAGCAGAAATGATCTCGATATGGCCCGTGTGTGTAGGAAGCACAGTTCTTTTGTTCTGAGCAAGCTCACGGTTCTGGCCCCATAGGAAACACAGTAGAGTAGAAGAGTGCTCTTTTCTCAAAAGCAGAGTGTGTTTCTTGTAAGGCGAGCTAGCGTTTGTTTCCCAGTCCTAAATGTAGTTGAATCCCATGCAATATTTCGTCCTATGAGCAAGAGTTGTTTTCTGGTAAGAAGAGTCACTGTTGCGCTCCCATTGCCATACACAGTGCAAATAGCACTGGCGTCTGTTCCCAGGAAGAAATGTGCATTTGACTGAACAGGAGCTACTGTTCTTGTCAGTTTCCTAAGCAGAGTTGAACTAGATATCGCCCATGTGTGTAGGAAGCTCAGTTCTTTTGTTCTGAGCAAGCTCACTGTTCGGACCCCATAGGAAACACATTAGAGTAGAAGAGTGCTCTTTCCAAAAATCAGAGTGTGTTTTTTGTAAGGCGAGCTAGCTTTGGTTTTCCAGTCCTAAATGGAGTTGAATCACATGCAGTTTCTGGTCCTATGAGCAAGAGTTGTTTTCTGGTAAGAAGAGTCACTAGTGCGCTCCCATTGTCATACACATGGCATATAGCACTGGCATCTGTTCCCAGCATGTACAGTGTATTGGACTGAAGAGGAGCTACTGTTCTTGTCAGTTTCCTAAGCAGAGTTGAACTAGATATGGCCCGTGTGTGTAGGAAGCACAGTTCTTTTGTTCTCAGCAAGCTAGCTGTTCGGACTCAATAGGAAACACCGTAGAGTAGAAGAGTGCCCTTTTCTCAAAAGCATAGTGTGTTTCTTGTAAGGCGAGCTAGCGTTTGTTTCCCTGTCCTAAATGGATTTGAATCACATGCAGTTTTTGGTCCAACGAGCAAGAGTTGTTTTCTGGTAAGAAGAGTCACTATTGTGCTCCCATTGCCACACACAGTGCAAATAGGACTCGCGTCTGTTCCCATCAAGTACAGTGTATTGGACTGAAGAGGAGCTACTGTTCTTGTCAGTTTCCTAAGCATAGTTGAACTAGATATGGCCCGTGTGTGTAAGAAGCACAGTTCTTTTCTTCTGAGCAAGCTCGCTGTTCAGACCCCATAGGAAACACCTTAGAGTAGAAGAGTGCCCTTTTCTCAAAAGCATAGTGTGTTTCTTGTAAGGCGAGCTAGCGTTTGTTTCCCTGTCCTAAATGGATTTGAATCACATGCAGTTTCTGGTCCAACGAGCAAGAGTTGTTTTCTGGTAAGAAGAGTCACTATTGCGCTCCCATTGTCATACACTGGGCAAATAGCACTGGCGTCTGTTCCCAGCATGTACAGTGTATTGGACTGAAGAGGATATACTGTTCTTGTCAGTCTCCTAAGCAGAGTTGAACTAGATATGCCCGTGTGTGTAAGAAGCACAGTTCTTTTGTTCTGAGCAAGCTCACTCTTCGGACCCCATAGGAAACACATTAGAGTAGAAGAGTGCTCTTTCCTAAAAAGCAGAGTTTGTTTTTTGTAAGGCGAGCTAGCGTTTGTTTCCCAGTCCTAAATGGAGTTGAATCACATGCAGTTTCTGGTCCTACGAGCAATAGTTGTTTTCTGGTAAGAAGAGTCACTATTGTGCTCCCATTGTCATACAAAAAGCAAATAGCACTGTCGTCTGTTCCCAGCATGTACAGTGTATTGGACTAAAGAGGATCTACTGTTCTTGTCAGTTTCCTAAGCAGAATTGAACTAGATATGGCCATGTGTGTAGGAAGCACAGTTCTTTTGTTCTGAGCAAGCTCACTGTTCTGGCCCTATAGGAAACACAGTAGAGTAGAAGAGTGCTCTTTTCTCAAAAGCAGAGTGTGTTGCTTGTAAGGCGAGCTAGCCTTTGTTTTCCAGTCCTAAATGGAGTTGAATCACATGCAGTTGTTGGTCTCACGTGCAAGAGTTGTTTTCTGGTAAGGAAAGTCACTATTGTGCTCCCATTGCCATGCACAGTGCAAAGAGCACTCGCGTCTGATCCCAGCTAGTACAATGTATTGTACTGAAGAGGAGGTATTGTTCTTGTCAGTTTCCTAAGCAGAGTTGAACTAGGTATGGACTGTGAGTGTAGGAAGCACAGTTCTTTTGTTCTGAGCAAGCTCACTGTTCGGACCCCATAGGAAACACATTAGAGTAGAAGAGTGCTCTTTCCTAAAAAGCAGAGTGTGTTTTTTGTAAGGCGAGCTAGTGTTTGTTTCCCAGTCCTAAATGGAGTTGAATCACATGCAGTTTCTGGTCCTACGAGCAAGAGTTGTTTTCTGGTAAGAAGAGTCACTATTGCGCTCCCATTGTCATACACAGGGCAAATAGCACTGGCGTCTGTTCCCAGCATGTACAGTGTATTGGACTGAAGAGGATCTACTGTTCTTGTCAGTTTCCTAAGCAGAATTGAACTAGATATTGCCGTGTGTGTAAGAAGCACAGTTCTTTTGTTCTGAGCAAGCTCACACTTTTGGCCCTATAGGAAACACAGTAGAGTAGAAGAGTGCTCTTTTCTCAAAAGCAGAGTGTGTTTCTTGTATGGAGAGCTTACGTTTGTTTCTCAGTCCTAAATGGAGTTGAATCACATGCAGTTTTTGGTCCCACGAGCAAGAGTTGTTTTCTGGTAAGGAAAGTCACTATTCGCTACCTTTCTCATACACAGTGCAAATAGCACACATGTATTTTCCCAGCAAGTACAGTGTATTGGACTGAAGAGGAGCTACTGTTCTTGTCAGATTCCTAAGCAGAGTTGAACTAGATATTGCCCGTGTGTGTACTAAGCGCAGTTCATTTGTTCTGAGCAAGCTCAATGTTCTGGCCCTATAGGAAACACATTAGAGTAGAATACTGCTCTTTTCTCAAAAGCAGAGTGTGTCTTGTAAGGCAAGCTAGCGTTTGTTTCACAGTCCTAAATGGAGTTGAATCACATGCAGTTTCTGGTCCTACGAGCAAGAGTTGTTTAATGGTAAGAAGAGTCACTATTGCGCTCCCATTGTCATACACAGGGCAAATAGCACTGGTGTCTGTTTCCAGCATGTACACTGTATTGGACTTAAGAGGATCTACTGTTCTTGTCAGTTTCCTAAGCAGAGTTGAACTAGATATGGCTGTGTGTGTAGGAAGCACAGTTTTTTTGTTCTGAGCAAGCTCACTGTTCTGGCCATATAGGAAACACATTAGAGTAGAATAGTGCTCTTTTCTCAAAAGCAGAGTGTGTTTCTTGTAAGGAGAGCTAGCGTTTGTTTCCCAGTCCTAAATGGAGTTAAATCCCATGCAGTTTCTGGTCCTACGAGCAAGAGTTGTTTTCTGGTATCAAGAGTCACTATTGTGCTCCCATTGTCATACACAGGGCAAATAGCACTGGGGTCTGTTCCCAGCATGTACAGTGTATTGGACGGAAGAGGATCTACTGTTCTTGTCAGATTCCTAAGCAGAGTTGAACTAGATATGGCCCGTGTGTGTAGGAAGCACAGTTCTTTTGTTCTGAGCAAGCTCACTTTTCGGACCCCATAGGAAACACATTAGAGTAGAAGAGTGCTCTTTTCTAAAAAGCAGAGTGTGTTTCTTGTAAGGAGAGCTTGCGTTTGTTTCCCAGTCCTAAATGGAGTTGAATCACATGCAGTTTCTGGTCCTACGAGCAAGAGCTGTTTTCTGGTAAGAAGAGTCACTATTGTGCTCCCATTGTCATACACAGTGCAAATAGCACTGGCGTCTGGTCCCAGCATGTACAGTGTATTGGACTGAAGGGGATCTACTGTTCTTGTCAGTTTCCTAAGCAGAGTTGAACTAGATATGTCCCGTGTGTGTAGGAAGCACAGTTCTTTTGTTCTGAGCTAGCTCACTCTTCTGGCCTATAGAAACACAGTAGAGTAGAAGAGTGCTCTTTTCTCAAAAGCAGAGTGTGTTTCTTGTAAGACGAGCTAGAGTTTGTTTCCCAGTCCTAAATGGAGTTGAATCACATGCAGTTTTTGGTCCTACGAGCAAGAGTTGTTTTCTCGTAATCAAAGTCACTATTGCGCTCCCATTGCCATACACAGTGCAAATAGCACTCGCGTCTGTTCCCAGCAAGTACAGTGTATTGGACTGAAGAGGAGCTACTGTTCTTGTCAGTTTCCTAAGCAGAGTTGAACTAGATATGGCCCATGTGTGTAGGAAGCCCAGTTCTTTTGTTCTGAGCAAGCTCAATGTTCGGACCCCATAGGAAACACAGTAGAGTAGAAGAGTGCTCTTTTCTCAAAAGCAGAGTGTGTTTCTTGTAAGGCGAGCTCGCGTTTGTTTCCCAGTCCTAAGTGAAGTTGAATCACATGCAGTTACTGGTACTAAGAGCAAGAGTTGTTTTCTGGTAAGAAGAGTCACTATTGTGCTCCCATTGCCATACACAGTGCAAATAGCACTCGCGTCTGTTCCCAGCAAGTACAGTGTATTGGACTGAAGAGGAGCTACTGTTCTTGTCAGTTTCCTAAGCAGAGTTGAACTAGATATGGCCCATGTGTGTAGGAAGCCCAGTTCTTTTGTTCTGAGCAAGCTCAATGTTCGGACCCCATAGGAAACACAGTAGAGTAGAAGAGTGCTCTTTTCTCAAAAGCAGAGTGTGTTTCTTGTAAGGCGAGCTCGCGTTTGTTTCCCAGTCCTAAATGGACTTGAATCACATGCAGTTTCTGGTCCTACATGCAAGAGTTTTTTCTGGTAAGAAGAGTCACTATTGCGCTCCCATTGTCAAACACAGGGCAAATAGCACTGGCATTTGTTCCCAGCATGTACAGTGTATTGGACTGAAGAGGATCTACTGTTCTTGTCAGGTTCCTAAGCAGAGTTGAACTAGATATGGCCCGTGTGTGTATAAAGCACATTTCTTTTGTTCTGAGCAAGCTCACTGTTCTGGCCCTATAGGAAACACAGAGGAGTAGAAGAGTCATCTTTTCTCAAAAGCAGAGTGTGTTTCTTGTAAGGCAAGCTAGCGTTTGCTTTCCAGACCTAAATGGAGTTGAATCACATGCAGTTTCTGGTCCTACGAGCAAGAGTTGTTTTCTGGTAAGAAGAGTCACTATTGTGCTCCTATTGTCATACACAGTGCAAATAGCACTCGCATCTGTTCCCAGCAAGTACAGTGTATTGGACTGAAGAGGATCTACTGTTCTTGTCAGTTTCCTAAGCAGAGTTGAACTAGATATGGCCCGTGTGTGTATGAAGCACAGTTCTTTTGTTCTGAGCAAGCTCACATTTCGAACCCCATAGGAAACACAGTAGAGAAGAAGAGTGCACTTTTCTCAAAAGCAGAGTGTGTTTCTTGTAAGGCGAGATAGCGTTTGTTTCCCAGTCCTAAATGGAGTTGAATCACATGCAGTTTTTGGTCCTACGCGCAAGGGTTGTTTTCTGGTAAGGAAAGTCACTATTGTGCTCCCATTGCAAAACACAGTGCAAATAGCACTCGCATCTGTTCCCAGTAAGTACA
>NW_026737946.1:0-29000 GCF_949786415.1 Peromyscus eremicus
TAGATATGGCCATGTGTGTAGGAAGCACAGTTCTTTTGTTCTGAGCAAGCTCACTGTTCGGACACCATAGGAACACAGTAGAGTAGAAGAGTGCTCTTTTCTCAAAAGCAGAGTGTGTTTTTTGTAAGGCAAGCTATCGTTTATTTCCCAGTCCTAAATGGAGTTGAATCACATGCAGTTTCTGGTCCTAATAGCAAGAGTTGTTTTCTGGTAAGGAAAGTCACTATTGCGTTCCCTTTGCCATACACAGTTCAAATAGCACTCGCGTCTGTTCCCAGCAAGTACAGTGTATCGGACTGAAGAGGAGCTACTGTTCTTGTCAGTTTCCTAAGCAGAGTTGAACTAGATATGGCCCGTTTGTTTAGGAAGCACAGTTATTATGTTCTGAGCAAGCTCACTTTCTGGCCGTATAGGAAACACAGTAGAGTAGAAGAGTGCTCTTTTCTCTAAAGCAGAGTGTGTTTCTTGTAAGGCGAGCTAGCGTTTGTTTCCCAGTCCTAAATGGAGTTGAGTCACATGCAGTTTTTGGTCCTACGAGCAAGAGTTGTTTTCTGGTAAGGAAAGACACTATTGCGCTGCCATTGCCATACACAGTGCAAATAGCACTCGCGTCTGTTCCCAGCAAGTACAGTGTATCGGACTGAAGAGGAGCTACTGTTTTTGTCAGTTTCCTAAGCAGAGTTGAACTAGATATGGCCCGTTTGTTCAGGAAGCACAGTTATTATGTTCTGAGCAAGCTCACTGTTCTGGCCCTATAGGAAACACAGTAGAGTAGAAGAGTGCTCTTTTCTCTAAAGCAGAGTGTGTTTCTTGTAAGGCGAGCTAGCGTTTGTTTCCCAGTCCTAAATGGATTTGAGTCACATGCAGTTTTTGGTCCTACGAGCAAGAGTTGTTTTCCGGTAAGAAGAGTCACTATTGTGCTCCAAATGCCATACACAGTGCAAATAGCACTCGTGTCTGTTCCCAGCAAGCACAGTGTATTGGACTGAATAGGAGCTACTGTTCTTGTCAGTTTCCTAAGCAGAGTTGAACTACATATGGTCCATGTGTGTGGGAAGCACAGTTCTTTTGTTCTGAGCAAGCTCACTCTTCTGGCCCTATAGGAAACACAGTAGAGTAGAAGAGTGCTCTTTTCTCCAAAGCAGAGTGTGTTTCTTGTAAGGCGAGCTAGCGTTTGTTTGCCAGTCCTAAATGGAGTTGAATCACATGCAGTTTCTGGTCCTACGATCAAGAGTTGTTTTATGGTAAGAAGAGTCACTATTGCGCTGCCATTGCCATACAGAGGACAAATAGCACTGGCGTCTGTTTCCAGCAAGTACAGTGTATTGGACTGAAGAGGATCTACTGTTCTTGTCAGGTTCCTAAGCAGAATTGAACTAGATATGGTCTTGTGTGTAGGAAGCACAGTTCTTTTGTTCTGAGCAAGTTCACTGTTCGGACCCCATAGGAAACACAGTAGAGTAGAAGAGTGCTCTTTTCTCTAAAGCAGAGTGTGTTTCTTGTAAGGCGAGCTAGCGTTTGTTTCCCAGTCCTAAATGGATTTGAGTCACATGCAGTTTTTGGTCCTACGAGCAAGAGTTGTTTTCCGGTAAGAAGAGTCACTATTGTGCTCCAAATGCCATACACAGTGCAAATAGCACTCGTGTCTGTTCCCAGCAAGCACAGTGTATTGGACTGAATAGGAGCTACTGTTCTTGTCAGTTTCCTAAGCAGAGTTGAACTACATATGGTTCATGTGTGTGGGAAGCACAGTTCTTTTGTTCTGAGCAAGCTCACTCTTCTGGCCCTATAGGAAACACAGTAGAGTAGAAGAGTGCTCTTTTCTCCAAAGCAGAGTGTGTTTCTTGTAAGGCGAGCTAGCGTTTGTTTGCCAGTCCTAAATGGAGTTGAATCACATGCAGTTTCTGGTCCTACGAGCAAGAGTTGTTTTATGGTAAGAAGAGTCACTATTGCGCTGCCATTGCCATACACAGGACAAATAGCACTGGCGTCTGTTTCCAGCAAGTACAGTGTATTGGACTGAAGAGGATCTACTGTTCTTGTCAGGTTCCTAAGCAGAATTGAACTAGATATGGTCTTGTGTGTAGGAAGCACAGTTCTTTTGTTCTGAGCAAGTTCACTGTTCGGACCCCATAGGAAACACAGTAGAGTAGAAGAGTGCTCTTTTCTCTAAAGCAGAGTGTGTTTCTTGTAAGGCGATGTAGCGTTTTTTTCCCAGTCCTAAATGGAGTTGAATCACATGCAGTTTGTGGTCCTACGAGCAAGAGTTGTTTTCTGGTAAGGAAAGTCACTATTGCGCTCCCATTGCATTACACAGAACAAATAGCATTCGCGTCTGTTCCCAGCAAGTACAGTATATCGGACTGAAGAGGAGCTACTGTTTTTGTTAGTTTCCTAAGGAGAATTGAACTAGATATGGCCCGTGTGTGTAGGAAGCACAGTTCTTATGTTCTGAGCAAGCTCACTGTTCTGGCCGTATAGGAAACAGAGTAGAGTAGAAGAGTGCTCTTTTCTCTAAAGCAGAGTGTGTTACTTGTAAGGCGAGCTAGCTTTTGTTTCCTAGTCCTAAATGGAGTTGAATCACATGCAGTTTCTGGTCCTACAAACAAGAGTTGTTTTCTGGTAAGGAAAGTCACTTTGCGCTCCCATTGCCATTCACAGTGCAAATAGCACTCCTGTCTGTTCCCAGCAGTACAGTGTATTGGACTGAATAGGTGCTACTGTTCTTGTCAGTTTCTTAAGCAGAGTTGAACTAGAAATTATCCGTGTGTGTAGGAAGCACAGTTCTTTTGTTCTGAGCAAGCTCACTGTTTGGACACCATAGGAAACACAGTAGAGTAGAAGAGTGCTCTTTTCTCAAAAGCAGAGTGTGTTTTTTGTAAGGCAAGCTATCGTTTATTTCCCAGTCCTAAATGGAGTTGAATCACATGCAGTTTCTGGTCCTACGAGCAAGAGTTGTTTTCTGGTAAGGAAAGTCACTATTGCGTTCCCTTTGCCATACACAGTGCAAATAGCACTCGCGTCTGTTCCCAGCAAGTACAGTGTATCAGACTGAGGAGGAGCTACTGTTACTGTCAGTTTTCTAAGAAGAGTTGAACTAGATATGGCCTGTGTGTGTAGGAAGCACAGTTCTTTTGTTCTGAGCAAGTTCACTGTTCTGGCCCTATAGGAAACACAGTAGAGTAGAAGAGTGCTCTTTTCTCAAAGCAGAGTGTGTTTCTTGTAAGGCGAGCTAGCATTTGTTTCCTAGTCCTAAATGGAGTTGAATCACATGCAGTTTCTGGTCCTACGAACAAGAGTTGTTTTCTGGTAAGGAAAGTCACGTTGCGCTCCCATTGCCATTCACAGTGCAAATAGCACTCCCGTCTGTTCCCAGCAAGTACAGTGTATTGGACTGAATAGGTGCTACTGTTCTTGTCAGTTTCCTAAGCAGAGTTGAACTAGAAATGATCCGTGTGTGTAGGAAGCACAGTTCTTTTGTTCTGAGCAAGCTCACTGTTTGGACCCCATAGGAAACACAGTAGAGTAGAAGAGTGCTCTTTTCTCTAAAGCAGAGTGTGTTTCTTGTAAGGCGAGCTAGCGTTTGTTTCCCAGTCCTAAATGGTGTTGAGTCACATGCAGTTTTTGGTCCTACGAGCAAGAGTTGTTTTCTGGTAAGAAGAGTCACTATTGCGCTGCCATTGCCATACACAGGACAAATAGCACTGGCGTCTGTTCGCAGCAAGTACAGTGTATTGGACTGAAGAGGATGTACTGTTATTGTCAGGTTCCGAAGCAGAATTGAACTAGATATGGCCATGTGTGTAGGAAGCACAGTTCTTTTGTTCTGAGCAAGCTCACTGTTCGGACACCATAGGAAACACAGTAGAGTAGAAGAGTGCTCTTTTCTCAAAAGCAGAGTGTGTTTTTTGTAAGGCAAGCTATCGTTTATTTCCCAGTCCTAAATGGAGTTGAATCACATGCAGTTTCTGGTCCTACGAGCAAGAGTTTTTTTCTGGTAAGGAAAGTCACTATTGCGCTCCCTTTGCCATACACAGTGCAAATAGCACTCGCGTCTGTTCCCAGCAAGTCCAGTGTATCGTCCTGTAGAGGAGCTACTGTTCTTGTCAGTTTCCTAAGCAGAGTTGAACTAGATATGGCCCGTTTGTTTAGGAAGCACAGTTATTATGTTGTGAGCAAGCTCACTGTTCTGGCCCTATAGGAAACACAGTAGAGTAGAAGAGTGCTCTTTTCTCAAAAGCAGAGTGTGTTTCTTGTAAGGCAAGCTAGCATTTGTTTCCCAGTCCTAAATGGAGTTGAATCACATGCAGTTTGTGGTCCTACGAGCAAGAGTTGTTTTCTGGTAAGGAAAGTCACTATTGCGCTCCCCTTGCCATACACAGTGCAAATAGGACTCGCATCTGTTCCCACCAAGTACAGTGTATCAGACTAAAGAGGAGCTACTGTTCTTGTCAGTTTCCTAAGCAGAGTTGAACTAGATATGACCCATGTGTGTAGGAAGCACAGTTCATTTGTTCTGAGCAAGCTCACTGTTCGGACACCATAGGAAACACAGTAGAGTAGAAGAGTGCTCTTTTCTCTAAAGCAGAGTGTGTTTCTTGTAAGGCGAGCTAGCGTTTGTTTCCCAGTCCTAAATGGAGTTGAGTCACAGGCAGTTTTTGGTCCTACGACCAAGAGTTGTTTTCCGGTAAGAAGAGTCACTATTGTGCTCCAAATGCCATACACAGTGCAAATAGCACTCGTGTCTGTTCCCAGCAAGTACAGTGTATTGGACTGAATAGGAGCTACTGTTCGTGTCAGTTTCCTAAGCAGAGTTGAACTAGATATGGTCCATGTGTGTAGGAAGCACAGTTCTTTGTTCTGAGCAAGCTCACTGTTCGGACCCCATAGGAAACACAGTAGAGTAGAAGAGTGCTCTTTTCTCTAAAGCAGAGTGTTTTTCTTGTAAGGCGAGCTAGCATTTGTTTCCCAGTCCTAAACGGAGTTGAATCACATGCAGTTTCTGGTCCTACGAGCAAGAGTTGTTTTCTGGTAAGGAAAGTCACTATTGTGCTCCCTTTGCCCTACACAGTGCAAATAGCACACGCGTCTGTTCCCAGCATGTACACTGTATCGGACTGAAGAGGAGCTACTGTTCTTGTCAGTTTCCTAAGCAGAGTTGAACTAGATATGGCCCTTGTGTCTAGGAAGCACAGTTCATTTGTTCTGAGCAAGCTCACTCTTCTGGCCCTATAGTAAACACAGTAGAGTAGAAGAGTGCTCTTTTCTCAAAAGCAGAGTGTGTTTCTTGTAAGGCGAGCTAGCGTTTGTTTCCCAGTCCTAAAGGGAGTTGAGTCACATGCAGTTTTTTGTCCTACGAGCAAGAGTTGTTTTCTGGTAAGAAGAGTCACTATTGTGCTCCAATTGCCATACACAGTGCAAATAGCTCTCGTGGCTGTACCCAGCAAGTACAGTGTATCAGACTGAGGAGGAGCTAATGTTCCTGTCAGTTTCCTAAGCAGAGTTGAACTAGATATGGCCCGTGTGTGTAGGAAGCACAGTTCTTATGTTCTGAGCAAGTTCACTGTTCTGGCCCTATAGGAAACACAGTAGAGTAGAAGAGTGCTCTTTTCTCAAAAGCAGAGTGTGTTTCTTGTAAGGCGAGCTAGCGTTTGTTTCCTAGTCCTAAATGGAGTTGAATCACATGCAGTTTCTGGTCCTATGAACAAGAGTTGTTTTCTGGTAAGAAAAGTCACTTTGTGCTCCCATTGCCATTCACAGTGCAAATATCACTCCCGTCTGTTCCCAGCAGTACAGTGTATTGGACTGAATAGGTGCTACTGTTCTTGTCAGTTTCCTAAGCAGAGTTGAACTAGAAATGATCCGTGTGTGTAGGAAGCACAGTTCTTTTGTTCTGAGCAAGCTCACTGTTTGGACCCCATAGGAAACACAGTAGAGTAGAAGAGTGCTCTTTTCTCTAAAGCAGAGTGTGTTTCTTGTAAGGCGAGCTAGCGTTTGTTTCCCAGTCCTAAATGGAGTTGAATCCCATGCAGTTTCTGGTACTACGAGCAAGAGTTGTTTTCTGGTAAGAAGAGTCACTATTGCGCTGCCATTGCCATACACAGGACAAATAGCACTGGCGTCTGTTCGCAGCAAGTACAGTGTATTGAACTGAAGAGGATGTACTGTTATTGTCAGGTTCCGAAGCTGAATTGAACTAGATATGGCCATGTGTGTAGGAAGCACAGTTCTTTTGTTCTGAGCAAGCTCACTGTTCGGACACCATAGGAAACACAGTAGAGTAGAAGAGTGCTCTTTTCTCAAAAGCAGAGTGTGTTTCATGTAAGGCGAGCTAGCGTTTGTTTCCTAGTCCTACATGGAGTTGAATCACATACAGTTTCTTTTCCTACGAACAAGAGTTGTTTTCTGGTAAGGAAAGTCACATTGCGCTCCCATTGCCATTCACAGCGCAAATAGCACTCGCGTCTGTTCCCAGCAAGTACAGTGTATCGGACTGAAGAGGAGCTACTGTTCTTGTCAGTTTCCTAAGCAGACTTCAACTAGATATGGCCCGTGTGTGTAGGAAGCACAGTTCTTATGTTCTGAGCAAGCTACTGTTCTGGCCCTATAGGAAACACAGTAGAGTAGATGAGTGCTCTTTTCTCTAAAGCAGAGTGTGTTTCTTGTAAGGCGAGCTAGCGTTTGTTTCCTAGTCCTAAATGGAGTTGAATCACATGCAGTTTTTGGTCCTACAAGCAAGAGTTTTTTTCTGGTAAGAGGAGTCACTATTGTGCTCCAAATGCCTTACCCAGTGCAAATAGCACTCGCTTCTGTTCCCAGCATGTACAGTGTATTGGACTGAATAGGAGCTACTGTTCTTGTCAGTTTCCTAAGCAGAGTTGAACTTGATATGGTCCATGTGTGCAGGAAGCAGAGTTCTTTTGTTCTGAGCAAGCTCACTGTTTGGACCCCATAGGAAACACCGTAGAGTAGAAGAGAGCTCTTTTCTAAAAAGCAGAGAGTGTTTCTTGTAAGGCAAGCTAGCATTTGTTTACCAGTCCTAAATGGCGTTGAATCACATCCAGTTTGTGGTCCTACGAGCAAGAGTTGTTTTCTGGTAAGGAAAGTCACTATTGCGCTCTCATTGCCATACACAGTGCAAATAACACTCGCGAATGTTCCAAGCAAGTAGAGTGTATTGGACTGAAGAGGAGCTACTGTTCTTGTCAGTTTCTTAAGCAGAGATGAACTAGATATGGTCCATGTGTGTAGGAAGCAAGTTCTTTGTTCTGAGCAAGCTCACTGTTTGGACCCCATAGGAAACACAGTAGAGTAGAAGAGTGCTATTTTTTCTCAAAAGCAGAGTGTGTTTCATGTAAGGCGAGCTAGCATTTGTTTCCCAGTCCTAAATGGCATTGAATCACATGCAGTTTGTGGTCCTATGAGCAAGAGTTGTTTTTGGTAAGGAAAGTCACTATTGCGCTCATTGCCATACACAGTGCAAATAGCACTCGTGTCTGTTCCCAGCAAGTACAGTGTATTGGACTGAAGAGGATCTACTGTTCTTGTCAGTTTCCTAAGCAGAGTTGAACTAGATATAGCCCGTGTTTGTAGGAAGTACAGTTATTATGTTCTGAGCAAGCTCACTGTTCTGGCCCTATAGGAAACACAGTAGAGTAGAAGAGTGCTCTTTTCTCTAAAGCAGAGTGTGTTTCTTGTAAGGCGAGCTCGCGTTTGTTTTCCAGTCCTAAATGGAGTTGAGTCGCAGACAGTTTCTGGTCCTACGAGCAAGAGTTGTTTTCTGGTAAGGAAAGTCACTATTGTGCTCCCTTTGCCATACACAGTGCAAATAGCACACGCGTCTGTTCCCAGCAAGTACACTGTATCGGACTGAAGAGGAGCTACTGTTCTTGTCAGTTTCCTAAGCAGAGTTGAACTAGATATGGCCCTTGTAGTCTAGGAAGCACAGTTCATTTGTTCTGAGCAAGCTCACTGTTCGGACACCATAGGAAACACAGTAGAGTAGAAGAGTGCTCTTTTCTCTAAAGCAGAGTGTGTTTCTTGTAAGGCGAGCTAGCGTTTGTTTCCCAGTCCTAAATGGAGTTGAGTCACAGGCAGTTTTTGGTCCTACGACCAAGAGTTGTTTTCCGGTAAGAAGAGTCACTATTGTGCTCCAAATGCCATACACAGTGCAAATAGCACTCGTGTCTGTTCCCAGCAAGTACAGTGTATTGGACTGAATAGGAGCTACTGTTCGTGTCAGTTTCCTAAGCAGAGTTGAACTAGATATGGTCCATGTGTGTAGGAAGCACAGTTCTTTGTTCTGAGCAAGCTCACTGTTCGGACCCCATAGGAAACACAGTAGAGTAAGAGTGCTCTTTTCTCTAAAGCAGAGTGTTTTTCTTGTAAGGCGAGCTAGCATTTGTTTCCCAGTCCTAAACGGAGTTGAATCACATGCAGTTTCTGGTCCTACGAGCAAGAGTTGTTTTCTGGTAAGGAAAGTCACTATTGTGCTCCCTTTGCCCTACACAGTGCAAATAGCACACGCGTCTGTTCCCAGCATGTACACTGTATCGGACTGAAGAGGAGCTACTGTTCTTGTCAGTTTCCTAAGCAGAGTTGAACTAGATATGGCCCTTGTGTCTAGGAAGCACAGTTCATTTGTTCTGAGCAAGCTCACTCTTCTGGCCCTATAGTAAACACAGTAGAGTAGAAGAGTGCTCTTTTCTCAAAAGCAGAGTGTGTTTCTTGTAAGGCGAGCTAGAGTTTGTTTCCCAGTCCTAAAGAGAGTTGAGTCACATGCAGTTTTTTGTCCTACGAGCAAGAGTTGTTTTCTGGTAAGAAGAGTCACTATTGTGCTCCAATTGCCATACACAGTGCAAATAGCTCTCGTGGCTGTACCCAGCAAGTACAGTGTATCAGACTGAGGAGGAGCTAATGTTGCTGTCAGTTTCCTAAGCAGAGTTGAACTAGATATGGCCCGTGTGTGTAGGAAGCACAGTTCTTATGTTCTGAGCAAGTTCACTGTTCTGGCCCTATAGGAAACACAGTAGAGTAGAAGAGTGCTCTTTTCTCAAAAGCAGAGTGTGTTTCTTGTAAGGCGAGCTAGCGTTTGTTTCCTAGTCCTAAATGGAGTTGAATCACATGCAGTTTCTGGTCCTATGAACAAGAGTTGTTTTCTGGTAAGAAAAGTCACTTTGTGCTCACATTGCCATTCACAGTGCAAATATCACTCCCGTCTGTTCCCAGCAGTACAGTGTATTGGACTGAATAGGTGCTACTGTTCTTGTCAGTTTCCTAAGCAGAGTTGAACTAGAAATGATCCGTGTGTGTAGGAAGCACAGTTCTTTTGTTCTGAGCAAGCTCACTGTTTGGACCCCATAGGAAACACAGTAGAGTAGAAGAGTGCTCTTTTCTCTAAAGCAGAGTGTGTTTCTTGTAAGGCGAGCTAGCGTTTGTTTCCCAGTCCTAAATGGAGTTGAATCCCATGCAGTTTCTGGTACTACGAGCAAGAGTTGTTTTCTGGTAAGAAGAGTCACTATTGCGCTGCCATTGCCATACACAGGACAAATAGCACTGGCGTCTGTTCGCAGCAAGTACAGTGTATTGAACTGAAGAGGATGTACTGTTATTGTCAGGTTCCGAAGCTGAATTGAACTAGATATGGCCATGTGTGTAGGAAGCACAGTTCTTTTGTTCTGAGCAAGCTCACTGTTCGGACACCATAGGAAACACAGTAGAGTTGAAGAGTGCTCTTTTCTCAAAATCAGAGTGTGTTTCATGTAAGGCGAGCTAGCTTTTGTTTCCTAGTCCTACATGGAGTTGAATCACATACAGTTTCTTTTCCTACGAACAAGAGTTGTTTTCTGGTAAGGAAAGTCACATTGCGCTCCCATTGCCATTCACAGTGCAAATAGCACTCGCGTCTGTTCCCAGCAAGTACAGTGTATCGGACTGAAGAGGAGCTACTGTTCTTGTCAGTTTCCTAAGCAGACTTCAACTAGATATGGCCCGTGTGTGTAGGAAGCACAGTTCTTATGTTCTGAGCAAGCTACTGTTCTGGCCCTATAGGAAACACAGTAGAGTAGATGAGTGCTCTTTTCTCTAAAGCAGAGTGTGTTTCTTGTAAGGCGAGCTAGCGTTTGTTTCCTAGTCCTAAATGGAGTTGAATCACATGCAGTTTTTGGTCCTACAAGCAAGAGTTTTTTTCTGGTAAGAGGAGTCACTATTGTGCTCCAAATGCCTTACCCAGTGCAAATAGCACTCGCGTCTGTTCCCAGCATGTACAGTGTATTGGACTGAATAGGAGCTACTGTTCTTGTCAGTTTCCTAAGCAGAGTTGAACTTGATATGGTCCATGTGTGCAGGAAGCAGAGTTCTTTTGTTCTGAGCAAGCTCACTGTTTGGACCCCATAGGAAACACCGTAGAGTAGAAGAGAGCTCTTTTCTAAAAAGCAGAGAGTGTTTCTTGTAAGGCAAGCTAGCATTTGTTTACCAGTCCTAAATGGCGTTGAATCACATGCAGTTTGTGGTCCTACGAGCAAGAGTTGTTTTCTGGTAAGGAAAGTCACTATTGCGCTCTCATTGCCATACACAGTGCAAATAACACTCGCGAATGTTCCAAGCAAGTAGAGTGTATTGGACTGAAGAGGAGCTACTGTTCTTGTCAGTTTCTTAAGCAGAGATGAACTAGATATGGTCCATGTGTGTAGGAAGCAAGTTCTTTGTTCTGAGCAAGCTCACTGTTTGGACCCCATAGGAAACACAGTAGAGTAGAAGAGTGCTATTTTTTCTCAAAAGCAGAGTGTGTTTCATGTAAGGCGAGCTAGCATTTGTTTCCCAGTCCTAAATGGCATTGAATCACATGCAGTTTGTGGTCCTATGAGCAAGAGTTGTTTTTGGTAAGGAAAGTCACTATTGCGCTCATTGCCATACACAGTGCAAATAGCACTCGTGTCTGTTCCCAGCAAGTACAGTGTATTGGACTGAAGAGGATCTACTGTTCTTGTCAGTTTCCTAAGCAGAGTTGAACTAGATATAGCCCGTGTTTGTAGGAAGTACAGTTATTATGTTCTGAGCAAGCTCACTGTTCTGGCCCTATAGGAAACACAGTAGAGTAGAAGAGTGCTCTTTTCTCTAAAGCAGAGTGTGTTTCTTGTAAGGCGAGCTCGCGTTTGTTTTCCAGTCCTAAATGGAGTTGAGTCGCAGACAGTTTTTGGTCCTACGAGCAAGAGTTGTTTTCTGGTAAGAAGAGTCACTATTGCGCTCCAAATGCCATAAACAGTGAAAATAGCACTCGCGTCTGTTCCCAGCAAGTACATTGTATTGGACTGAATAGGAGCAACTGTTCTTGTCAGTTTCCTAAGCAGAGTTGAACTAGATATGGTCCATGTGTGTAGGAAGCACAGTTCTTTTGTTCTGAGCAAGCTCTCTGTTCGGACCCCATAGGAAACACAGTAGAGTAGAAGAGTGCTCTTTTCTCAAAAGCAGAGTGTGTTTTTGTAAGGCGAGCTAGCGTTTGTTTCCCAGTCCTAAATGGAGTTGAATCACATGCAGTTTCTGATCCTACGAGCAAGAGTTGTTTTCTGGTAAGGAAAGTCACTATTGCGCTCCCATTGCCATACACAGTGCAAATAGCACTCGCGTCTGTTCCCAGCAAGTACAGTGTAACGAACTGAAGAAGAGCTACTGTTCTTGTCACTATCATAAGCAGAGTTGAACTAGATAAGGCCCGTGTGTGTAGGATGCACAGTTCTTATGTTCTGTGCAAGCTCACTGTTCTGGCCCTATAGGAAACACAGTAGATTAGAAGAGTGCTCCTTTCTCAAAAGCAGAGTGTGTTTCTTGTAAGGCGAGCTAGCATTTGTTTCCTAGTCCTGAATGGAGTTGAATCACATGCAGTTTCTTTTCCTACAAACAAGAGTTGTTTTCTGGTAAGGAAGTCACTATTGTGCTTCCATTGCCATACACAGGGCAAACAGCACTCGCGTATTTTCCCAGCAAGTACAGTGTATTGGACTGAATAGGAGCTACTGTTCTTGTCAGTTTCCTAAGCAGAGTTGAACTACATATGGTCCTTGTGTGTAGGAAGCACAGTTCTTTTGTTCTGAGCAAGATCACTGTTCGGACCCCATAGGAAACACAGTAGAGTAGAAGAGTGCTCTTTTCTCAAAAGCAGAGTGTGTTTCATGTAAGACGAGCTAGCGTTTGTTTCCTAGTCCTACATGGAGTTGAATCACATACAGTTTCTTTTCCTACGAACAAGTGTTGTTTTCTGGTAAGGAAAGTCACTATTGCGCTCCCTTTGCCATACACAGGGCAAATAGCACTTGCGTATGTTCCCAGCAAGTACAGTGTATTGGACTGAATAGGAGCTACTGTTCTTGTCAGTTTCCTAAGCAGAGTTGAACTACATATGGTCCTTGTGTGTAGGAAGCACAGTTCTTTTGTTCTGAGCAAGATCACTGATCGGACCCCATAGGAAACACAGTAGAGTAGAAGAATGCTCTTTTCTCAAAAGCAGAGTGTGTTTCATGTAAGGCGAGCTAGCGTTTGTTTCCTAGTCCTACATGGAGTTGAATCACATACAGTTTCTTTTCCTACGAACAAGAGTTGTTTTCTGGTAAGGAAAGTCACATTGCGCTCCCATTGCCATTCACAGTGCAAATAGCACTCCCGTCTTTTCGCAGCAAGTACAGTGTATTGGACTGAATAGGAGCTAATGTTCTTGTCAGTTTCCTATGCAAAGTTGAACTAGATATGGTCCATGTGTGTAGGAAGCACAGTTCTTTTTTTCTGAGCAAGCTCACTGTTTGGACCCCATAGGAAACACAGTAGAGTAGAAGAGTGCTCTTTTCTCTAAAGCAGAGTGTGTTTCTTGTAAGGCGAGCTAGCGTTTGTTTCGCAGTCCTAAATGGAGTTGAATCCCATGCAGTTTCTGGTACTACGAGCAAGAGTTGTTTTCTGGTAAGAAGAGTCACTATTGTGCTGCCATTGCCATACACAGGACAAATAGCAATGGCGTCTGTTCGCAGCAAGTACAGTGTATAGGACTGAAGAGGATCTACTGTTCTTGTCAGGTTCCTAAGCAGAATTGAACTAGATATGGCCGTGTGTGTAGGAAGCCCAGTTCTTTTGTTCTGAGCAAGCTCACTCTTCGGACCCCATAAGAAACACAGTAGAGTAGAAGAGTGCTCTTTTCTCAAAAGCAGAGTGTGTTTCTTGTAAGGCGAGCTAGCGTTTGTTTCCCAGTCCTAAATGGAGTTGAATCACATGCAGTTTCTGGTCCTATGAACAAGAGATGTTTTCTGGTAAGGAAAGTCACTTTGCGCTCCCATTGCCATTCACAGTGCAAATAGCACTCCCATCTGTTCCCAGCAGTACAGTGTATTGGACTGAATAGGTGCTACTGTTCTTGTCAGTTTCCTAAGCAGAGTTGAACTAGAAATGATCCGTGTGTGTAGGAAGCACAGTTCTTTTGTTCTGAGCAAGTTCACTGTTCGGACCCCATAGGAAACACAGTACAGTAGAAGAGTGCTCTTTTCTCTAAAGCAGAGTGTGTTTCTTGTAAGGCGAGCTAGCGTTTGTTTCCCAGTCCTAAATGGAGTTGAATCCCATGCAGTTTCTGGTACTACGAGCAAGAGTTGTTTTCTGGTAAGAAGAGTCACTATTGCGCTGCCATTGCCATACACAGGACAAATAGCACTGGCGTCTGTTCTCAGCAAGTACAGTGTATTGGACTGAAGAGGATCTACTGTTATTGTCAGGTTCCGAAGCAGAATTGAACTAGATATGGCCATGTGTGTAGGAAGCACAGTTCTTTTGTTCTGAGCAAGCTCACTGTTCGGACACCATAGGAAACACAGTAGAGTAGAAGAGTGCTCTTTTCTCAAAAGCAGAGTGTGTTTTTTGTAAGGCAAGCTATCGTTTATTTCCCAGTCCTAAATGGAGTTGAATCACATGCAGTTTCTGGTCCTACGAGCAAGAGTTGTTTTCTGGTAAGGAAAGTCACTATTGCGTTCCCTTTGCCATACACAGTGTAAATAGCACTCGCGTCTGTTCCCAGCAAGTACAGTGTATCTGACTGAAGAGGAGCTACTGTTCTTGTCAGTTTCCTAAGCAGAGTTGAACTAGATATGGCCCGTTTGTTTAGGAAGCACAGTTATTATGTTCTGAGCAAGCTCACTGTTCTGGCCCTATAGGAAACACAGTAGAGTAGAGGAGTGCTCTTTTCTCCAAAGCAGACTGTGTTTCTTGTAAGGCAAGCTAGCGTTTGTTTGCCCGTCCTAAATGGAGTTGAGTCACATGCAGTTTCTGGTCCTACGAGCAAGAGTTGTTTTCTGGTAAGAAGAGTCACTATTGTGCTCCAAATGCCATACACAGTGCAAATAGCACTCCCGTCTGTTCCCAGCAAGTACAGTGTATCGGACAGAAGAGAAGCTACTGTTCTTGCCAGTTTCCTAAGCAGAGTTGAACTAGAAATGATCCGAGTGTGTAGGAAGCACACTTCTTTTGTTCTGAGCAAGCTCACTGTTTGGACCCCATAGGAAACACAGTAGAGTAGAAGAGTGCTCTTTTCTCTAAAGCAGAGTGTGTTTCTTATAAGGCGAGCTAGCGTTTGTTTCCCAGTCCTAAATGGAGTTGAATCCCATGCAGTTTCTGGTACTACGAGCAAGAGTTGTTTTCTGGTAAGAAGAGACACCATTGCGCTGCCATTGCCATACACAGGACAAATAGCACTGGCGTCTGTTCCCAGCAAGTACAGTGTATTGGACTGAAGAGGATGTACTGTTATTGTCAGGTTCCGAAGCAGAATTGAACTAGATATGGCCATGTGTGTAGGAAGTACAGTTCTTTTGTTCTGAGCAAGCTCACTGTTCGGACACCATAGGAAACACAGTAGAGTAGAAGAGTGCTCTTTTCTCTAAAGCAGAGTGTGTTTCTTGTAAGGCGAGCTAGCGTTTGTTTCCCAGTCCTAAATGGAGTTGAGTCACATGCAGTTTTTGATCCTACGAGCAAGAGTTGTTTTCTGGTAAGAAGAGTCACTATTGTGCTCCAAATGCCATACACAGTGCAAATAGCACTCGTGTCTGTTCCCAGCAAGTACAGTGTATCAGACAGAAGAGGAGCTACTGTACTTGCCAGTTTCCTAAGCACAGTTGAACTAGAAATGATCCGTGTGTGTAGGAAGCACACTTCTTTTGTTCTGAGCAAGCTCACTGTTTGGACCCCATAGGAAACACAGTAGAGTAGAAGAGTGCTCTTTTCTCTAAAGCAGAGTGTGTTTCTTGTAAGGCGAGCTAGCGTTTGTTTCCCAGTCCTAAATGGAGTTGAATCCCATGCAGTTTCTGGTACTACGAGCAAGAGTTGTTTTCTGGTAAGAAGAGACACCATTGCGCTGCCATTGCCATACACAGGACAAATAGCACTGGCGTCTGTTCCCAGCAAGTACACTGTATTGGACTGAAGAGGATGTACTGTTATTGTCAGGTTCCGAAGCAGAATTGAACTAGATATGGCCATGTGTGTAGGAAGTACAGTTCTTTTGTTCTGAGCAAGCTCACTGTTCGGACACCATAGGAAACACAGTAGAGTAGAAGAGTGCTCTTTTCTCAAAAGCAGAGTGTGTTTTTTGTAAGGCAAGCTATCGTTTATTTCCCAGTCCTAAATGGAGTTGAATCACATGCAGTGTCTGGTCCTACGAGCAAGAGTTGTTTTCTGGTAAGGAAAGTCACTATTGCGTTCCCTTTGCCATACACAGTGCAAATAGCACTCGCGTCTGTTCCCAGCAAGTACAGTGTATCGGACTGAAGAGGAGCTACTGTTCTTGTCAGTTTCCTAAGCAGAGTTGAACTAGATATGGCCCGTTTGTTTAGGAAGCACAGTTATTATGTTCTGAGCAAGCTCACTGTTCTGGCCCTATAGGAAACACAGTAGAGTAGAAGAGTGCTCTTTTCTCTAAAGCAGAGTGTGTTTCTTGTAAGGCGAGCTAGCGTTTGTTTCCCAGTCCTAAATGGAGTTGAGTCACATGCAGTTTTTGGTCCTACGAGCAAGAGTTGTTTTCTGGTAAGAAGAGTCACTATTGTGCTCCAAATGCCACACACAGTGCAAATAGCACTCGTGTCTGTTCCCAGCAAGTACAGTGTATCGGACAGAAGAGGAGCTACTGTTCTTGTCAGTTTCCTAAGCAGAGTTGAACTAGATATGGCCCGTGTGTAGGAAGCACAGTTATTATGTTCTGAGCAAGCTCACTGTTCTGGCCCTATAGGAAACACAGTAGAGTAGAAGAGTGCTCTTTTCTCTAAAGCAGAGTGTGTTTCTTGTAAGGCGAGCTAGTGTTTGTTTCCCAGTCCTAAATGGAGTTGAGTCACATGCAGTTTTTGGTCCTACGAGCAAGAGTTGTTTTCTGGTAAGAAGAGTCACTATTGCGCTCAAAATGCCATACACAGTGCAAATAGCACTCGTGTCTGTTCCCAGCAAGCACAGTGTATTGTACTGAATAGGAGCTACTGTTCTTGTCAGTTTCCTAAGCAGAGTTGAACTACATATGGTCCATGTGTGTGGGAAGCACAGTTCTTTTGTTCTGAGCAAGCTCACTGTTCTGGCCCTATAGGAAACACAGTAGAGTAGAAGAGTGCTCTTTTCTCCAAAGCAGAGTGTGTTTCTTGTAAGGCGAGCTAGCGTTTGTTTCCCAGTCCTAAATGGAGTTGAATCCCATGCAGTTTCTGGTCCTACGAGCAAGAGTTGTTTTCTGGTAAGAAGAGTCACCATTGCGCTGCCATTGCCATACACAGGACAAATAGCACTGGCGTCTGTTCGCAGCAAGTACAGTGTATTGGACTGAAGAGGATGTACTGATATTGTCAGGTTCCGAAGCAGAATTGAACTAGATATGGCCATCTGTGTAGGAAGCACAGTTCTTTTGTTCTGAGCAAGCTCACTGTTCGGACACCATAGGAAACACAGTAGAGTAGAAGAGTGCTCTTTTCTCAAAAGCAGAGTGTGTTTTTTGTAAGGCAAGCTATCGTTTATTTCCCAGTCCTAAATGGAGTTGAATCACATGCAGTTTCTGGTCCTACGAGCAAGAGTTGTTTTCTGGTAAGGAAAGTCACTATTACGTTCCCTTTGCCATACACAGTGCAAATAGCACTCGCGTCTGTTCCCAGCAAGTACAGTGTATCGGACTGAAGAGGAGCTACTGTTCTAGTCAGTTTCTTAAGCAGAGTTGAACTAGATATGGCCCGTTTGTTTAGGAAGCACAGTTATTATGTTCTGAGCAAGCTCACTGTTCTGGCCCTATAGGAAACACAGTAGAGTAGAAGAGTGCTCTTTTCTCTAAAACAGAGTGTGTTTCTTGTAAGGCGAGCTAGCGTTTGTTTCCCAGTCCTAAATGGAGTTGAGTCACATGCAGTTTTTGGTCCTACGAGCAAGAGTTGGTTTCTGGTAAGAAGAGTCACTATTGTGCTCCAAATGCCATACACAGTGCAAATAGCACTCGTGTCTGTTCCCAGCAAGTACAGTATATCGGACAGAAGAGGAGCTACTGTTCTTGCCAGTTTCCTAAGCAGAGTTGAACTAGAAATGATCCGTGTGTGTAGGAAGCACAGTTCTTTTGTTCTGAGCAACCTCACTGTTTGGACCCCATAGGAACCACAGTAGAGTAGAAGAGTGCTCTTTTCTCTAAAGCAGAGTGTGTTTCTTGTAAGGCGAGCTAGCGTTTGTTTCCCAGTCCTAAAAGGAGTTGAATCCCATGCAGTTTCTGGTACTACGAGCAAGAGTTGTTTTCTGGTAAGAAGAGACACCATTGCGCTGCCATTGCCATACACAGGACAAATAGCACTGTCGTCTGTTCGCAGCAATTACAGTGTATTGGACTGAACAGGATCTACTGTTCTTGTCAGGTTCCGAAGGAGAATTGAACTAGATATGGCCATGTGTGTAGGAAGTACAGTTCTTTTGTTCTGAGCAAGCTCACTGTTCGGACACCACAGGAAACACAGTAGAGTAGAAGAGTGCTCTTTTCTCAAAAGCAGAGTGCGTTTTTTGTAAGGCAAGCTATCGTTTATTTCCCAGTCCTAAATGGAGTTGAATCACATGCAGTTTCTGGTCCTACGAGCAAGAGTTGTTTTCTGGTAAGGAAAGTCACTATTGCGTTCCCTTTGCCATACACAGTGCAAATAGCACTCGCGTCTGTTCCCAGCAAGTACAGTGTATCGGACTGAAGAGGAGCTACTGTTCTTGTCAGTTTCCTAAGCAGAGTTGAACTAGATATGGCCCGTTTGTTTAGGAAGCACAGTTATTATGTTCTGAGCAAGCTCACTGTTCTGGCCCTATAGGAAACACAGTAGAGTAGAAGAGTGCTCTTTTCTCTAAAGCAGAGTGTGTTTCTTGTAAGGCGAGCTAGCGTTTGTTTCCCAGTCCTAAATGGAGTTGAGTCACATGCAGTTTTTGGTCCTACGAGCAAGAGTTGTTTTCTGGTAAGAAGAGTCACTATTGTGCTCCAAATGCCATACACAGTGCAAATAGCACTCGTGTCTGTTCCCAGCAAGTACAGTGTATTGGACAGAAGAGGAGCTACTGCTCTTGTCAGTTTCCTAAGCAGAGTTGAACTAGATATGGCCCGTGTGTAGGAAGCACAGTTCTTTTGTTCTGAGCAAGCTCACTGTTCGGACACCATAGGAAACACAGTAGAGTAGAAGAGTGCTCTTTTCTCAAAAGCAGAGTATGTTTCTTGTAAGGCGAGCTAGCGTTTCTTTCTCAGTCCTAAATGGAGTTGAATCACATGCAGTTTCTGGTCCTACGAGCAAGAGTTGTTTTATGGTAAGAAGAGTCACTATTGCGCTGCCATTGCCATACACAGGACAAATAGCACTGGCGTCTGTTCCCAGCAAGTACAGTGTATTGGACTGAAGAGGATCTACTGTTCTTGTCAGGTTCCTAAGCAGAATTGAACTAGATATGGCCTTGTGTGTAGGAAGCACAGTTCTTTTGTTCTGAGCAAGTTCACTGTTCGGACCCCATAGGAAACACAGTAGAGTAGAAGAGTGCTCTTTTCTCAAAAGCAGAGTGTGTTTCTTGTAAGGCGAGCTAGCGTTTTTTTCCCAGTCCTAAATGGAGTTGAATCACATGCAGTTTGTGGTCCTACGAGCAAGAGTTGTTTTCTGGTCAGGAAAGTCACTATTGCGCTCCTATTGCATTACACAGAACAAATAGCATTCGCGTCTGTTCCCAGCAAGTACAGTATATCGGACTGAAGAGGAGCTACTGTTTTTGTTAGTTTCCTAAGTAGAATTGAACTAGATATGGCCCGTGTGTGTAGGAAGCACAGTTCTTATGTTCTGAGCAAGCTCACTGTCCTGGCCGTATAGGAAACACAGTAGAGTAGAAGAGTGCTCTTTTCTCTAAAGCAGAGTGTGTTTCTTGTAAGGCGAGCTAGCTTTTGTTTCCTAGTCCTAAATGGAGTTGAATCACATGCAGTTTCTGGTCCTACGAACAAGAGTTGTTTTCTGGTAAGGAAAGTCACTTTGCGCTCCCATTGCCATTCACAGTGCAAATAGCACTCCCGTCTGTTCCCAGCAGTACAGTGTATTGGACTGAATAGGTGCTACTGTTCTTGTCAGTTTCCTAAGCAGAGTTGAACTAGAAATGATCCGTGTGTGTAGGAAGCACACTTCTTTTGTTCTGAGCAAGCTCACTGTTTGGACCCCATAGGAAACACAGTAGAGTAGAAGAGTGCTCTTTTCTCTAAAGCAGAGTGTGTTTCTTGTAAGGCGAGCTAGCGTTTGTTTCCCAGTCCTAAATGGAGTTGAATCCCATGCAGTTTCTGGTACTACGAGCAAGAGTTGTTTTCTGGTAAGAAGAGTCACTATTGCGCTGCCATTGCCATACACAGGACAAATAGCACTGTCGTCTGTTCGCAGCAAGTACAGTGTATTGGCCTGAGAGGATGTACTGTTATTGTCAGGTTCCTAAGCAGAAATGATCTAGATATGGCCTTGTGTGTAGGAAGCACAGTCCTTTTGTTCTGAGCAAGCTCACTGTTCGGACACCATAGGAAACACAGTAGAGTAGAAGAGTGCTCTTTTCTCAAAAGCAGAGTGTGTTTTTTGTAAGGCAAGCTATCGTTTATTTCCCAGTCCTAAATGGAGTTGAATCACATGCAGTTTCTGGTCCTATGAGCAAGAGTTGTTTTCTGGTAAGGAAAGTCACTATTTGGTTCCCTTTGCCATACACAGTGCAAATAGCACTCGCGTCTGTTCCCAGCAAGTACAGTGTATCGGACTGAAGAGGAGCTACTGTTCTTGTCAGTTTCCTAAGCAGAGTTGAACTAGATATGGCCCGTTTGTTTAGGAAGCACAGTTATTATGTTCTGAGCAAGTTCACTGTTCTGGCCCTATAGGAAATACAGTAGAGTAGAAGAGTGCTCTTTTCTCTAAAGCAGAGTGTGTTTCTTGTAAGGCGAGCTAGCATTTGTTTCCCAGTCCTAAATGGAGTTGAGTCACATGCAGTTTTTGGTCCTACGAGCAAGAGTTGTTTTCTGGTAAGAAGAGTCACTATTGTGCTCCAAATGCCATACACAGTGCAAATAGCACTCGTGTCTGTTCCCAGCAAGTACAGTGTATCGGACAGAAGAGGAGCTACTGTTCTTGCCAGTTTCCTAAGCAGAGTTGAACTAGATATGGCCCGTGTGTAGGAAGCACAGTTCTTTTGTTCTGAGCAAGCTCACTGTTCGGACACCATAGGAAACACAGCAGAGTAGAAGAGTGCTCTTTTCTCAAAAGCAGAGTATGTTTCTTGTAAGGCGAGCTAGCGTTTCTTTCTCAGTCTTAAATGGAGTTGAATCACATGCAGTTTCTGGTCCTACGAGCAAGAGTTGTTTTCTGGTAAGGAAAGTCACTATTGCGCTGCCATTGCCATACACAGTGCAAATAGCACTCGCGTCTGTTCCCAGCAAGTACAGTGTATCGGACTCAAGAGGAGCTACTGTTTTTGTCAGTTTCCTAAGCAGAGTTGAACTAGATATGGCCCGTTTGTTTAGGAAGCACAGTTATTATGTTCTGAGCAAGCTCACTGTTCTGGCCCTATAGGAAACACAGTAGAGTAGAAGAGTGCTCTTTTCTCTAAAGCAGAGTGTGTTTCTTGTAAGGCGAGCTAGCGTTTGTTTCCCAGTCCTAAATGGAGTTGAGTCCCATGCAGTTTTTGGTCCTACGAGCAAGAGTTGTTTTCCGGTAAGAAGAGTCACTATTGCGCTCCAAATGCCATACACAGTGCAAATAGCACTCGTGTCTGTTCCCAGCAAGCACAGTGTATTGGACTGAATAGGAGCGACTGTTCTTGTCAGTTTCCTAAGCAGAGTTGAACTACATATGGTCCATGTGTGTGGGAAGCACAGTTCTTTTGTTCTGAGCAAGCTCACTGTTCTGGCCATATAGGAAAACCAGTAGAGTAGAAGAGTGCTCTTTTCTCCAAAGCAGAGTGTGTTTCTTGTAATGCGAGCTAGTGTTTTTTGCCAGTCCTAATTGGAGTTGAATCACATGCAGTTTCTGGTCCTACGAGCAAGAGTTGTTTTATGGTAAGAAGAGTCACTATTGCGCTGCCATTGCCATACACAGGACAAATAGCACTGGCGTCTGTTCCCAGCAAGTACAGTGTATTGGACTGAAGAGGATCTACTGTTCTTGTCAGGTTCCTAAGCAGAATTGAACTAGATATGGCCTTGTGTTTAGGAAGCACAGTTCTTTTGTTCTGAGCAAGTTCACTGTTCGGACCCCATAGGAAACACAGTAGAGTAGAAGAGTGCTCTTTTCTCAAAAGCAGAGTGTGTTTCTTGTAAGGCGAGCTAGCGTTTTTTTCCCAGTCCTAAATGGAGTTGAATCACATGCAGTTTGTGGTCCTACGAGCAAGAGTTGTTTTCTGGTAAGGAAAGTCACTATTGCACTCCCATTGCATTACACAGAACAAATAGCATTCGCGTCTGTTCCCAGCAAGTACAGTATATCGGACTGAAGAGGAGCTACTGTTTTTGTTAGTTTCCTAAGTAGAATTGAACTAGATATGGCCCGTGTGTGTAGGAAGCACAGTTCTTATGTTCTGAGCAAGCTCACTGTTCTGGCCGTATAGGAAACACAGTAGAGTAGAAGAGTGCTCTTTTCTCTAAAGCAGAGTGTGTTTCTTGTAAGGCGAGCTAGCTTTTGTTTCCTAGTCCTAAATGGAGTTTAATCACATGCAGTTTCTGGTCCTACGAACAAGAGTTGTTTTCTGGTAAGGAAAGTCACTTTGCGCTCCCATTGCCATTCACAGTGCAAATAGCACTCCCGTCTGTTCCCAGCAGTACAGTGTATTGGACTGAATAGGTGCTACTGTTCTTGTCAGTTTCCTAAGCAGAGTTGAACTAGAAATGATCCGTGTGTGTAGGAAGCACACTTCTTTTGTTCTGAGCAAGCTCACTGTTTGGACCCCATAGGAAACACAGTAGAGTAGAAGAGTGCTCTTTTCTCTAAAGCAGAGTGTGTTTCTTGTAAGGCGAGCTAGCGTTTGTTTCCCAGTCCTAAATGGAGTTGAATCCCATGCAGTTTCTGGTACTACGAGCAAGAGTTGTTTTCTGGTAAGAAGAGTTACCATTGCACTGCCATTGCCATACACAGGACAAATAGCACTGGCGTCTGTTCGCAGCAAGTACAGTGTATTAGACTGAAGAGGATGTACTGTTATTGTCAGGTTCCGAAGCAGAATTGAACTAGATATGGCCATGTGTGTAGGAAGCACAGTTCTTTGTTCTGAGCAAGCTCACTGTTCGGACACCATAGGAAACACAGTAGAGTAGAAGAGTGCTCTTTTCTCAAAAGCAGAGTGTGTTTTTTTTAAGGCAAGCTATCGTTTATTTCCCAGTCCTAAATGGAGTTGAATCACATGCAGTTTCTGGTCCTATGAGCAAGAATTGTTTTCTGGTAAGGAAAGTCACTATTGCGTTCCCTTTGCCATACACAGTGCAAATAGCACTCGCGTCTGTTCCCAGCAAGTACAGTGTATCGGACTGAAGAGGAGCTACTGTTCTTGTCAGTTTCCTAAGCAGAGTTGAACTAGATATGGCCCGTTTGTTTAGGAAGCACAGTTATTATGTTCTGAGCAAGCTCACTGTTCTGGCCCTATAGGAAACACAGTAGAGTATAAGAGTGCTCTTTTCTCTAAAGCAGAGTGTGTTTCTTGTAAGGCGAGCTAGCGTTTGTTTCCCAGTCCTAAATGGAGTTGAGTCACATGCAGTTTTTGGTCCTACGAGCAAGAGTTGTTTTCTGGTAAGAAGAGTCACTATTGTGCTCCAAATGCCATACACAGTGCAAATAGCACTCGTGTCTGTTCCCAGCAAGTACACTGTATCGGACAGAAGAGGAGCTACTGTTCTTGCCAGTTTCCTAAGCAGAGTTGAACTAGATATGGCCCGTGTGTAGGAAGCACGGTTCTTTTGTTCTGAGCAAGCTCACTGTTTGGACACCATAGGAAACACAGTAGAGTAGAAGAGTGCTCTTTTCTCAAAAGCAGAGTATGTTTCTTGTAAGGCGAGCTAGCGTTTCTATCTCAGTCCTAAATGGAGTTGAATCACATGCAGTTTCTGGTCCTACGAGCAAGAGTTGTTTTCTGGTAAGGAAAGTCACTATTGCGCTGCCATTGCCATACACAGTGCAAATAGCACTCGCGTCTGTTCCCAGCAAGTACAGTGTATCGGACTGAAGAGGAGCTACTGTTTTTGTCAGTTTCCTAAGCAGAGTTGAACTAGATATGGCCCGTTTGTTTAGGAAGCACAGTTATTATGTTCTGAGCAAGCTCACTGTTCTGGCCCTATAGGAAACACAGTAGAGTAGAAGAGTGCTCTTTTCTCTAAAGCAGAGTGTGTTTCTTGTAAGGCGAGCTAGCGTTTGTTTCCCAGTCCTAAATGGAGTTGAGTCACATGCAGTTTTCGGTCCTACGAGCAAGAGTTGTTTTCCGGTAAGAAGAGTCACTATTGCGCTCCAAATGCCATACACAGTGCAAATAGCACTCGTGTCTGTTCCCAGCAAGCACAGTGTATTGGACTGAATATAAGCTACGGTTCTTGTCAGTTTTCTAAGCAGAGTTGAACTACATATGGTCAATGTGTGTGGGAAGCACAGTTCTTTTGTTCTGAGCAAGCTCACTGTTCTGGCCCTATAGGAAACACAGTAGAGTAGATGAGTGCTCTTTTCTCCAAAGCAGAGTGTGTTTCTTGTAAGGCGTGCTAGCGTTTGTTTGCCAGTCCTAATTGGAGTTGAATCACATGCAGTTTCTGGTCCTACGAGCAAGAGTTGTTTTATGGTAAGAAGAGTCACTATTGCGCTGCCATTGCCATACACAGGACAAATAGCACTGGCGTCTGTTCCCAGCAAGTACAGTGTATTGGACTGAAGAGGATCTACTGTTCTTGTCAGGTTCCTAAGCAGAATTGAACTAGATATGGCCTTGTGTTTAGGAAGCACAGTTCTTTTGTTCTGAGCAAGTTCACTGTTCGGACCCCATAGGAAACACAGTAGAGTAGAAGAGTGCTCTTTTCTCAAAAGCAGAGTGTGTTTCTTGTAAGGCGAGCTAGCGTTTTTTTCCCAGTCCTAAATGGAGTTGAATCACATGCAGTTTGTGGTCCTACGAGCAAGAGTTGTTTTCTGGTAAGGAAAGTCACTATTGCACTCCCATTGCATTACACAGAACAAATAGCATTCGCGTCTGTTCCCAGCAAGTACAGTATATCGGACTGAAGAGGAGCTACTGTTTTTGTTAGTTTCCTAAGTAGAATTGAACTAGATATGGCCCGTGTGTGTAGGAAGCACAGTTCTTATGTTCTGAGCAAGCTCACTGTTCTGGCCGTATAGGAAACACAGTAGAGTAGAAGAGTGCTCTTTTCTCTAAAGCAGAGTGTGTTTCTTGTAAGGCGAGCTAGCTTTTGTTTCCTAGTCCTAAATGGAGTTTAATCACATGCAGTTTCTGGTCCTACGAACAAGAGTTGTTTTCTGGTAAGGAAAGTCACTTTGCGCTCCCATTGCCATTCACAGTGCAAATAGCACTCCCGTCTGTTCCCAGCAGTACAGTGTATTGGACTGAATAGGTGCTACTGTTCTTGTCAGTTTCCTAAGCAGAGTTGAACTAGAAATGATCCGTGTGTGTAGGAAGCACACTTCTTTTGTTCTGAGCAAGCTCACTGTTTGGACCCCATAGGAAACACAGTAGAGTAGAAGAGTGCTCTTTTCTCTAAAGCAGAGTGTGTTTCTTGTAAGGCGAGCTAGCGTTTGTTTCCCAGTCCTAAATGGAGTTGAATCCCATGCAGTTTCTGGTACTACGAGCAAGAGTTGTTTTCTGGTAAGA
The DNA here is from genome assembly GCF_949786415.1 of Peromyscus eremicus. Classification (NCBI taxonomy): domain Eukaryota; kingdom Metazoa; phylum Chordata; class Mammalia; order Rodentia; family Cricetidae; genus Peromyscus; species Peromyscus eremicus. Next base: position 25,342 of record NW_026737946.1, read on the forward strand.
AGAGTTACCATTGCACTGCCATTGCCATACACAGGACAAATAGCACTGGCGTCTGTTCGCAGCAAGTACAGTGTATTAGACTGAAGAGGATGTACTGTTATTGTCAGGTTCCGAAGCAGAATTGAACTAGATATGGCCATGTGTGTAGGAAGCACAGTTCTTTGTTCTGAGCAAGCTCACTGTTCGGACACCATAGGAAACACAGTAGAGTAGAAGAGTGCTCTTTTCTCAAAAGCAGAGTGTGTTTTTTTTAAGGCAAGCTATCGTTTATTTCCCAGTCCTAAATGGAGTTGAATCACATGCAGTTTCTGGTCCTATGAGCAAGAATTGTTTTCTGGTAAGGAAAGTCACTATTGCGTTCCCTTTGCCATACACAGTGCAAATAGCACTCGCGTCTGTTCCCAGCAAGTACAGTGTATCGGACTGAAGAGGAGCTACTGTTCTTGTCAGTTTCCTAAGCAGAGTTGAACTAGATATGGCCCGTTTGTTTAGGAAGCACAGTTATTATGTTCTGAGCAAGCTCACTGTTCTGGCCCTATAGGAAACACAGTAGAGTATAAGAGTGCTCTTTTCTCTAAAGCAGAGTGTGTTTCTTGTAAGGCGAGCTAGCGTTTGTTTCCCAGTCCTAAATGGAGTTGAGTCACATGCAGTTTTTGGTCCTACGAGCAAGAGTTGTTTTCTGGTAAGAAGAGTCACTATTGTGCTCCAAATGCCATACACAGTGCAAATAGCACTCGTGTCTGTTCCCAGCAAGTACACTGTATCGGACAGAAGAGGAGCTACTGTTCTTGCCAGTTTCCTAAGCAGAGTTGAACTAGATATGGCCCGTGTGTAGGAAGCATGGTTCTTTTGTTCTGAGCAAGCTCACTGTTTGGACACCATAGGAAACACAGTAGAGTAGAAGAGTGCTCTTTTCTCAAAAGCAGAGTATGTTTCTTGTAAGGCGAGCTAGCGTTTCTATCTCAGTCCTAAATGGAGTTGAATCACATGCAGTTTCTGGTCCTACGAGCAAGAGTTGTTTTCTGGTAAGGAAAGTCACTATTGCGCTGCCATTGCCATACACAGTGCAAATAGCACTCGCGTCTGTTCCCAGCAAGTACAGTGTATCGGACTGAAGAGGAGCTACTGTTTTTGTCAGTTTCCTAAGCAGAGTTGAACTAGATATGGCCCGTTTGTTTAGGAAGCACAGTTATTATGTTCTGAGCAAGCTCACTGTTCTGGCCCTATAGGAAACACAGTAGAGTAGAAGAGTGCTCTTTTCTCTAAAGCAGAGTGTGTTTCTTGTAAGGCGAGCTAGCGTTTGTTTCCCAGTCCTAAATGGAGTTGAGTCACATGCAGTTTTCGGTCCTACGAGCAAGAGTTGTTTTCCGGTAAGAAGAGTCACTATTGCGCTCCAAATGCCATACACAGTGCAAATAGCACTCGTGTCTGTTCCCAGCAAGCACAGTGTATTGGACTGAATATAAGCTACGGTTCTTGTCAGTTTTCTAAGCAGAGTTGAACTACATATGGTCAATGTGTGTGGGAAGCACAGTTCTTTTGTTCTGAGCAAGCTCACTGTTCTGGCCCTATAGGAAACACAGTAGAGTAGATGAGTGCTCTTTTCTCCAAAGCAGAGTGTGTTTCTTGTAAGGCGTGCTAGCGTTTGTTTGCCAGTCCTAAATGGAGTTGAATCACATGCAGTTTCTGGTCCTACGAGCAAGAGTTGTTTTATGGTAAGAAGAGTCACTATTGCGCTGCCATTGCCATACACAGGACAAAAAGCACTGGCGTCTGTTCCCAGCAAGTACAGTGTATTGGACTGAAGAGGATCTACTGTTCTTGTCAGGTTCCTAAGCAGAATTGAACTAGATATGGCCTTGTGTGTAGGAAGCACAGTTCTTTTGTTCTGAGCAAGTTCACTGTTCGGACCCCATAGGAAACACAGTAGAGTAGAAGAGTGCTCTTTTCTCTAAAGCAGAGTGTGTTTCTTGTAAGGCGAGCTAGCGTTTTTTTCCCAGTCCTAAATGGAGTTGAATCACATGCAGTTTCTGGTCCTACCAGCAAGAGTTGTTTTCTGGTAAGGAAAGTCACTATTGCGCTCCCATTGCATTACACAGAACAAATAGCATTCGCGTCTGTTCCCAGCAAGTACAGTATATCGGACTGAAGAGGAGCTACTGTTTTTGTTAGTTTTTTAAGTAGAATTGAACTAGATATGGCCCGTGTGTGTAGGAAGCACAGTTCTCATGTTCTGAGCAAGCTCACTGTTCTGGCCGTATAGGAAACACAGTAGAGTAGAAGAGTGCTCTTTTCTCTAAAGCAGAGTGTGTTTCTTGTAAGGCGAGCTAGCTTTTGTTTCCTAGTCCTAAATGGAGTTGAATCACATGCAGTTTCTGGTCCTACGAACAAGAGTTGTTTTCTGGTAAGGAAAGTCACTTTGCGCTCCCATTGCCATTCACAGTGCAAATAGCACTCCCGTCTGTTCCCAGCAGTACAGTGTTTTGGACTGAATAGGTGCTACTGTTCTTGTCAGTTTCCTAAGCAGAGTTGAACTAGAAATGATCCGTGTGTGTAGGAAGCACACTTCTTTTGTTCTGAGCAAGCTCACTGTTTGGACCCCATAGGAAACACAGTAGAGTAGAAGAGTGCTCTTTTCTCTAAAGCAGAGTATGTTTCTTGTAAGGCGAGCTAGCGTTTGTTTCCCAGTCCTAAATGGAGTTGAATCCCATGCAGTTTCTGGTACTACGAGCAAGAGTTGTTTTCTGGTAAGAAGAGTCACTATTGCGCTGCCATTGCCATACACAGGACAAATAGCACTGGCGTCTGTTCTCAGCAAGTACAGTGTATTGGACCGAAGAGGATGTACTGTTATTGTCAGGTTCCAAAGCAGAATTGAACTAGATATGGCCATGTGTGTAGGAAGCACAGTTCTTTTGTTCTGAGCAAGCTCACTGTTCGGACCCCATAGGAAACACAGTAGAGTAGAAGAGTGCTCTTTTCTCAAAAGCAGAGTGTGTTTTTTGTAAGGCAAGCTATCGTTTATTTCCCAGTCCTAAATGGAGTTGAATCACATGCAGTTTCTGGTCCTACGAGCAAGAGTTGTTTTCTGGTAAGGAAAGTCACTATTGCGTTTCCTTTGCCATACACAGTGCAAATAGCACTTGCGTCTGTTCCCAGCAAGTACAGTGTATCTGACTGAAGAGGAGCTACTGTTCTTGTCAGTTTCCTAAGCAGAGTTGAACTAGATATGGCCCGTTTGTTTAGGAAGCACAGTTATTATGTTCTGAGCAAGCTCACTGTTCTGGCCCTATAGGAAACACAGTAGAGTATAAGAGTGCTCTTTTCTCTAAAGCAGAGTGTGTTTCTTGTAAGGCGAGCTAGCGTTTGTTTCCCAGTCCTAAATGGAGTTGAGTCACATGCAGTTTTTGGTCCTACGAGCAAGAGTTGTTTTCTGATAAGAAGAGTCACTATTGTGCTCCAAATGCCATACTCAGTGCAAATAGCACTCGTGTCTGTTCCCAGCAAGTACAGTGTATCGGACAGAAGAGGAGCTACTGTTCTTGCCAGTTTCCTAAGCAGAGTTGAACTAGATATGGCCCATGTGTAGGAAGCACAGTTCTTTTGTTCTGAGCAAGCTCACTGTTCGGACACCATAGGAAACACAGTAGAGTAGAAGA